>NC_090792.1:20447490-20727490 GCF_040054535.1 Antennarius striatus | reverse complement strand
AGGAACCGCTAGTCGCTAATGCTAACCTCTGATTAGTCCACCTACTGATGACACCGCTGGGACCGAAGGGGCGGAGCCTGGGCGGTGATGAAAGAGTCGAGTTAACAGACGAGCGATGAAGGCGTGGCGTTGCCGTTGGATACGTGAACACGGGTTGGAGCGATGCCTGAAACGACCCCGTGACCTTACGGTTCACCGTGGACAGGAAGTGATGACGCAGCGGCGAACGAAAACACGAGCGGCGCGAGGGAACGGAACCATTAACGGAAAAACGGTTCAACGGGTTCACTTCCCTCCGCGGCGATTTTCCCGCGTTGGGTAAACAGCGTTCCCGTTTCCATGGCAACAGAGTGCTGCGAGCTGGAGGGTCGTGGTGATGACATTATGGGGTATCGGATCTTTTTTTTTTTTTGCTCGGAGCAGACCAGAACCTTCGGCGTCACATCGCCGCGTCCGTTTGGTTTCAGTCTGGTGGAAACTGGTTTTTCCTGCCGGACCGGCGGCGCCGGCGTGGAGGTCGGGTCGGGTTTCACTTTAGATCGCATCAGTGACCAGAGGTGAAAAGGTGTTCGGACGCGTCTGGAGGAAATTACGACAAATAAATGTGTGTCAGGCCGTCTGGGCCGATCGGGTCGCTTCTGTGCATCACGAAGAAAACGGCTACGCGTTAGCACAGCTAGCAGAAACATGAACCGATTCATTAACAAATAATATACAAATGTAGTGTCTACCTAATGCTAACCACTGTGTTTCCAGGCTTTGTGATAAGCTAAGCTAAATGCTAAATGATATATTTCATCCCTTTGCTCACGGACATGTTAACCAACACATTTTAATTAATTAATGAACCAATCAATTATTTAATTGATTAATTTATATAAATGAATAAATGTAAATTAATAAATTAAATTTTAACTAATTATAATGAATTAATTTCCCTGACGGAACCTCCTGAAGGGATCAATAGAGTTCGACTCTACTCTCTCTTAAAAATCAAAATTACTCTGAGGATTATTTACAGACACAGGAAATGAAATGGTTAAATCTTCAAGCTAATAGAAGCAACCAACAGCAGCAGGTTTGATGCTAACAAGCTAACTCTTTATATTTATCTTTAACAAACATCCATCCCACAGGACCGCCTTTAGTCATATGTAAAATAAATAAACAGAAGAGAACCCGTCAATGTTCCCGTCCTCTAAAGCCTGTTAGCTTAGCGTACCTGTGCAGGTGAAGGGCGAGGGCTACAGTCTCCACAGCAACAACCGGATAACACCGTTAGCAGAATCTCTTCAGTCTGTCAGGATTGGTGATTGGTGATTTTGCTGTTAGCATCGATCAAACCTGTCGCCAGTGACTGGCTGACGGTGGTTTTGGCGCCGTCCAATCAGACGGTAGAGATTAAAATGAATTATTCTGACTATTTCTTTCCTTACTGAACAGAATAATGTGACGGTTCGCTTCATGACATCGGCCCCCGCCACTAAAAGGCCACTAGCTCCATCGCTAACTCGGCTAACGGCAGCATTGTGTTGGAGTGTTTTTCTTTACCCGTGACGGAACGCCAGCTAAACGCTAACAGTGTCAAACTTCGCTCACATCCTTGTTGAACGGGGAGTTTTTCTAAAAAAAACCCAAATCTGCTGTTGGGGGTTTTGTCTCCTGGTCAAGGACTGAAAGCAGCCGATGTCCTGCCAGAGAATTCACAAAAAGGCCCTAAATTTCCCAGACAAGGGAAGGATTTCCACAGGACTGAAGGTACAGAGTTCAAGGTAACCTCTCCTGCCGTCCTCACTCCCACACGCCGCTGCTCGCTGCGCCCAAAGCAGAATTAAACGCTGGCAAAATCTCAGAGACGCTTTGTGAGGAAACGGTTTGTGAGGGAAGGAGGTGATGTCATCGGATTGTTTTACAGTCTGGAGTCGAAAAGACGAGAAACACGCAGGAGAACCGGGACGGTTCGGATGTCCGTCTGTTTGGGATCTGATGTGGAAATTAGTTTAATAGTTTAAACGCTGCCTGAACCGATCTCTGATAGGACAGGCAGATAAGACATTAGAGGAACACAGATGTGTCGCTAACGTACAAATGAACGTACAAATGAACGTACAAATGAACGTACAAATGATCGTACAAATGATCGTACAAATGAACGTATCCTCAGAGGAACAAACCAAAGCTCTGATTTATTCCTGTAGTTAAATCCAACATTCAGGGGATTGTTTAAAATGATAATTTAGCTCAACCCAACGGGCGGTGAGGGACTCCTCACTAAAGCTGCGTCTCGCTCCAAACTGGCGACTCGTCTAGTGTGTAGACAGAACATTGTTCCATGTGAACGTCAACCTTTTTTTAAAACTTTCGGCTCAAACCAGAACTTTTTATGGATCAGATTTGGAGGAAAATGAATGATTCTGTTCAAGAATAAAATCCGCAAAACTGAGACCTAGTTTGATTAGCCAGGAGGCTAGGTGATGCTACGTGCTAGCATGTAGCAGGTGTTTCTCCGAGAAGCTTGGTTTGGAGTGAAGGGGGCGGAGCCAGAAGCAGGTTCTGGTGAACCTGTCCTGACTCCATGGAGAAGAACCTGGAGGTGCCGCATTCAGACCAGACCCCTGGTGGTCCATCACTCACTGATACTGGAGTGCTGGACCACCAGGGGCCCGGGTAATGAGACTGACCAATCAGCATCAGCAAACAATCAGAGGCATTCCACGCCAGCACGGGACATGTGACAGGAAACACACGGTGAAATGTACAGACCTCCCACACACACACACACACACACACAGACACACACACACACACACACACACACACACACACACACACACTGGTCTGCTGGAGCAGAGGCTAAGGGAGACGAGAGGAACACACCGTTCCTCCTCCTCCATCAGGAAGCATCAGATAGGATTCTCAGAAGATAATTGAAGTGGGCAGAGGAAGAATCGATGAGTCAGAACATGTATTCTGTGTTTGTAAAGGATGGGCTGGGGGGGCCAATGGGTGGGGGGCGGCGGCGAATGATTGAATCATCAGAGACAAACATACAAAACTCCATCCGTCCCATTTTCCTCCTGCGTGGATCAAGTTCTTCACGGAGCGCCGGATCGGATTCGGCTTCAATATTTCAAATCACCCCCCCCCCCCCAGAACTTGCTCCGATTCTAATCAAAGGATTGATCAGAAAAGTTCAGCTGTTATCCTCCAGAACTGAATTAATATGAACTTTAATCTCTGCAGGCGTAAAATAAAATAAAACTAGCAAATATTTGAAATCTTGATTTCCATCCACAAAGACTGAAGTTAATAAATGTGTGGTTTTCAGCTACCTAATCAATCACCTAATTGATCAGCAGGATTCAGTCAAAGTTTAGTAGAACTCACTGTAGTTGTAATTATTGGTGATTATTTGGAGCTTACAGGAAATTAAAACGCCTGCTTTGACCTGCCCCCCCACATCCTCCCCAGCATCAAGCAGACTGTGTTCCTATTCTATGAATTGCATGTTTAAAACGTTATCTGATAAATAATCTCGTTATATCAAGAAATCCTTTCCCCCCCTTGAGAAAATGAGATTAATTAACCTGTTATCGCCCAGACTGGGGAACGCAGTAATGACCGTTCTCCAGGAGCTAATCAGGTAATGAAAGCAGCGTCAAGGGCTCCGCGTCCAGAGTAAAGGTTTTATTTTAAAAGGGGGGGGGGGAGCTGCGGGTTAGCAACAAGCATCATTTAAAAAGAAAATCATTATCAAAAAGGTTCTAGAAAGGAAGTGACCTCTGCTGCAGTACGCACGCCGGCCACTAGTTGGCCATGTTTACTTTAAACGCTGTACGTTTAAACTTTCGTATTTGGCTCAAACTAACTCGACTTCAGCGACACGCCCAGCGTTACGCAACGAGATACGACCTCATCCGACTTCCTGATCCTTCCTGTTAGCTTAGCATGTGATGTTAGCATGAAGGTAGCAAATTAGTTCCCTCAGACTGTTTGAGTTTGTACAGTCGGGCTCTGGCTGGACTGAACCGACCAATAGAAGCGCAGTAATATTATTATTATTATTATTATTATTATTATCATCCCCACCTGTCTCGTCTTTTTGGACCTCACTGGTATCCATAGCAACGGTTTGAAACTTTCCAATCAGCAATCAACGATCTCATTCCAGCTGCGAGGCCCGTGATGCTGCGTCCACGGGATCGAGGCCCCAGATGAGGGATCGAGGCCCCAGATGAGGGATCGAGGCCCCAGATGAGGGATCGAGGCCCCAGATGAGGGAACGAGGCCCCAGATGACCTCACGGTGACCCCGGGGGGGGACTGGACCCACAGGTGGGATCAAACCAAAGGACTTTCTGCATTAGAATGAAGTTTTATTTCACTGATATTGTTTCATTTGTTTAATTAAACCTGAATTAAAAGACAGGAACTAAATATCGGATCCGTTCAGATTTAATAGCATAAAATTAAAATAATTGTGTGCTTTTGATTAGTGAGGTGGTAAATGAGCCACTCAGATGGACTGGGTAATTACTGGAAGGTTCTGGTAATGAACTCCAACTCCCACCATCAGCTGCTGAAAGGTTCACGTCCCACTAATGTTCTGATCCTGTGTGTGTGTGTGTGTGTGTGCGTGTGTGTGTGTGTGTGTGTGCGTGCGTGCGTGCGTGCGTGCGTGTGTGTGTGTGTGTGTGTGTGCGTGTGTGCGTGCGTGCGTGTGTGTGTGTGTGTGTGTGCGTGCGTGCGTGCGTGTGTGTGTGTGTGTGTGCGCGTGTGTGTGTTTTGGGAGTGATCGGTAAAAGCAGCGGTGACCCGCCTCTGGGTTCTAATCCCACCACTGATGGGTTCTAATCCCACCGCAGACACAGGAGGAAAAGAAATCCCAGGCCGACGTGAACAGACCAGTAGAATCGATCCAGAAACACGCTTCAGGGACGTAAATCTGTGATTGGTTGATTATTGATTATGTCCAGATTCAAACAGGAAGCAGGGACTTGAACCTTCTTCAGATTGAGAAGAAGGTTCAAGATTATCTTCTTTCTCTGAAATGACTGCTGAGAGATTTGACAGATAATCCCAGAAAAAAGAGGTCGCCTCGTGATTCCCTGAGTGTAATTTTAAATATTCTTAAAAACTCCTATTTGCAGTGTTTTGTGTGTAGAAGTCACTTCCTGTTTGAAGCATTTTTAAACATTTAAGTAAAAATAGATTTAAACATTTAAACCAGGCAACGCTGACAATTAAAGCAAAATTTAACATAAAGGAAAAAAGTTTTTAAAAAGTTCTTCTCAAGAACGCTGGTATTTCTGACGTTCCTGGAATGCAGCACGAAATTCAGTAGAAAGAGTGAAACGTGATCGGTGGCCTCCATCCCATTGTTAGTTCCATCAAAGCATAAACGCACCGAGGAACTTTTAGGAGTGAAATTTAGACACCAGAGACAATAAATCTGTTTTATCTGCAGGGAGGAGTCGCGTTTATAAAAAGAGACGTTTTGTCTGCTTCACATAAAAGTTCTTACCTGCAGCTGGTGTCCAGCAGGAAGACCTCCAACACAGAAGTCCTTTAACAAATTGATTTAAAGATAATTTAAATCAGAAAACCTTAAAGTCAGAGTTCAGAACGTTTGAAAAAAACCTGTTTGACTTCATATTTGAAATGATTTCATTTCAGTTTTCCAACACTGAGATGATGAAGCCCAAAACACAGAAGACACACTTTAATATTTTACTTCTTAAAGCATCAGAACGTTTCTGCCCTTTAAAAAGGACGTTTGTTAAATTAACCCTTTAAAATCTGAACTACTAAATAAATGTTATAAAAATATAATTTTTGGAAAGTAAGATCTTAATGCAACCGTCTTCAAATCTGTAAAAAAAAAATCAGCGCAATTTGTACGTATGAGGTTTAATTAGTATAATTTTTACAGATGCTTGCGTCTGATTGGATAAATCAGGTTTCTCAGGTTTTACAAGAAAAATAATCAGATTTGTGATGAAAAAAGTCTCAAAATCCTGAAATCCAAAGATGATTCCCTAAAGGGTTAATAAATGACTCATCGATAAAGTTAAACAAACATCCAGAGTTTGATTTGATTCTTTTAATCCGGTTTGATTTAAATCAGAATCTCCTCCGCTGGGGCCTCAGGGGGCGGGGCCGGGGGCGGGGCCATCCCAGATGACCCTGGGCGAGGGGGCGGGGCCAACCTGGAGCTGTAGTCGGTTCGTCACGATCCCGACCCACGGACACGCGACCGACTTCACGTCGGTCCAGTGTGGGTGAAGCGCGCACGCGCCTCCGGTTGTCACGCGCGGTGGTGACCGGTTCCACGCGCGCGACCTCCACAGGTACACGGTCACGTGAGTGGCGGACGCACGCGCCCGACGGACGGTTGACCCGGAGCAGCGGAAGTGTGTTTGAGGAGCCGCGGTCAGGTGAGTCACGCGCGGGCAGAAGTCCCTCAGTGACCGGGGGACCACGTGACCGCGGGTCCGGGCTGCGCGCGCACACCCCCGGTGCTTCTACGGTGTTCCGTCCCGTTAATCATTAACTCAGAGCGGACTGGAGTCCGGCCTGCGGTTCGGACCGGACTCCGGTTCCGTTACGACCGGTTTCCACGCCCCTGTGATCACGTGACACCGGGAGGACGACCGGAGCCGCCGGTTAACGGTGGTGGTTTTCCTCCAAACACGCTCCGGTTCCGTTCCGGACCCTCCTCCGCTCCAGAGAGGCGTGCCCGGTGACGCCTCCCGGTCGACCGGAGCTTAAACCCGCACCGGAGGAGGGGGGCGGGGCTCCGTGACGCACCGGAACCCGCTCGAACCATAACGCGCCGCTTGCGTGAGCCGCGCGCTCCGAGTTTCACTTTTACGCGTCGCGGTTCCGGTTCGCTCTGCGTCCAGTGACCGACCGACGCTCCACCGGCGGCGGACCCGCTGCACCGACCCCCACCGGGACCGACCCCCCCACCGGGACCGACCCCCCCACCGGGACCGGCCGACAGGTTTGTTCCGTCTTCATCTGCCTTTTCCCGCCGGGGAGGAGTCGGGTGTCGGTTCGACAGGTGAAGCGGTTCCGTTCGGTTCCGTTCCGGTTGGATTCCCTCTGAATAATCCGATCCGGTGTCGGTTAACTCTGACTAATCCGGTTAACTTAATCCGAACCGATTAAACCGAACTTTGGTTCGGGTTCAGAACCAGAGGAGACGTTTTATAGTTTAGATTAAAAAGTTCTTCCGCTGCGTTCTGCAGATTTATTGATCCAAACCGATCGGTGTGTCTCAACCGGACCGGAGCGGTGTTTGTTTGTTTGTTTGTTTGTTTGTTTGTTTGTTTGTTTGTTTGTTTGTTTGTTTGTTTGTTGGACGGACTCGTTTCTTTATTTTTATCAAATCAGCGGAGTCAGAAACAAGGCTTCTGTTTTACGCGTTATTTTTTGCGGGGTTTTTTTTTGGGGGGGGGCACAAATTAACGGATCTCTCTGTAAATAAAAGCTGAACTAGTAAATAAGAAGGCGGGACTAATATCTGCTTTCTGATCGCGGTTCCGTCCGCGGCCCAAATAAGGCCGTCAGATCCCTCCGCCGGACGCACCGCGTCCAGAGAAAAGTTACAAACAAACCGGAACCGGGTCGGTTCTGACGGTGTTTGGGTCTGAATCTTCTGGAACTCGTTTCTCTTCCACACGCAGGTATGTTCGTGCACGCGCTGCGCCGGTGCGTGCACGCGCGGAGGACGCGTTGCGGCGCGCGGCCTTGAGTTCTGCGCGTAAAGACCGGAGTCCTCCGCCCGGGGATCGCTGCGCTGCGGGGGAGCGGCGGCGCGTGCGCGCGTGGGTGTGCGCGTCCCGTGTGGCTCCAGGGCAGTCCTGAAGACCTGAAGTCCGGTTTGGAACGCACCCCCACCCCACCCTGCCCCCCCTCACGGTGTCCGGGGCTTCGAGCAGCATTCCACCGGCCGGCGCCTTAAAACGCGCCAAGGTCACGCTGATACCCCCCCACCCCCACCCCCACACGACCCCCCCACTACGAGACCATCCACCGGGCGTCCATCACCCGAGATACCGGGAACAGCGTGTAACGAAAACACGCTCCACGTGCTGCAGAGGAGGCCCCCACCGGTGTGTGTGTGTGTGTGTGTGTGTGTGTGTGTGTGTGTGTGTGTCATTAGCAGCATCCGACTTCAGCCAGTACCCGTGCGTAACGGTCCGGTTCTCTCCGGTCCGGTTCTCTCCGGTCCGGTTCTCTCCGGTCCGGTTCTCTCCGGTCCGGTTCGGTTCTCTCCGGTCCGGTTCGGTTCTCTCCGGTCCGGTTCGGTTCTCTCCGGTTCGGTTCTCTCCGGTTCGGTTCTCTCCGGTCCGGTTCGGTTCTCTCCGGTCCGGTTCTCTCCGGTCCGGTTCTCTCCGGTCCGGTTCTCTCCGGTCCGGTTCTCTCCGGTTCGCAGCTGAAACTAAACGAATTATTTTGAAAATAAATTTAAAAATTTATTATAAAAAAATAATTTTTATATAATTTTTTATACAAAAACTTTGAGTAGAATCTGAATCCTGAACAAAGAAAATCAAGTTTTATTGATAAGGTACGTCGTCATGGTAACAGACACTTCAACGCTTTGATGACTGCCATGAAGATGTTCTGCACACGTGACCGGAGGCGTGGCCTCCTTGTCTCACCTGTTGCTTCTGTAACCGGGGGCAACAGGTAGTTGTTGTAGTTGGTGCTGACTCATCAGGAGCGTCTCTGGTTGGATGAGTTTGTTCTTGGTTTTAGTTTTCATGACGATACGATGAAGGACTTCCCATGATGCACTGCTGTCCTCCTGTTCATCAGATGAAGGCCTCTGATTGGTGATCGTTGCCACGGTGACGCTGTGATGAGTGACGCCCTCCTGTTGCATCCGTCAGTTGGGTCGATGCTCATCAGCTGTTGTCGTCATTCTGACGTCTGATTGGTTCAAACTGGAACGCCGTCTTAAAGGTCATTTGGTTTGATGTCTTGTTTCTGATGTCACTTCCTGTCAGAGAGCGAATCAGATTCAGATGGGATCTGGTGGGCGTCGACCGTCGGGTGTCAGTCGGATGGGTTCTACTCTTTGATCTCTGCTTGGTCACATGACCCTGCCTCTTCCTGAGGGCGTGGCCTGTTGAAGGTCATGTGTTGGACTGGTGCAGCTGTGTGTCTGTAAATCCCAGATTGTTTATAGAGTTGATGTGCAGCCGTGACGACCATCTGGGGCCACGCCCAATTGATCTGGGGGGGCGGGGGCAGGTGAGGAAGAGGATGAGGAGGAAGAAACGCTGACGTGAATCCGATTCTGCAGCGATCCAGAGGTTTGTGTTTCTGATTCGTTTGTCTTCCTGTTTGCCGCTCCTGGTGGGCGTGGCTTCCTTCAGGTGTTCACATACCTAGGGGGCGGGGCATAAGATAAAGAAAAAGATGCAGGTGAAGCGGAACCTGCAGCGGAACCAACTTCTGAGTCATTGGTGGGTTTAGAGTTTAGTTGCCCCTCAATTAAAAGCCCTGGAGGCGGGGGGGTCATCGTTGCCTGTCCGTCGGACCCCCCCCCCCCGGTGAATCGGTCACCGCTCCGCCCCTCCAGCGGCTCCTTGTTGCTTTGTGGTCCCACATAGGGGGGGAACAGAACCGGCCAATGGTTCCGTGGGGGGGTCTTTGTGCTCCGGTATGCGCCGCTGGCCCGGCGCCCCCTCCTGATGGGGGGGGGCATCCAGCTCCTTCAGAAACCAAATCAACAGGTTTGTTTTTTCCCACATTTGAACTCCTTTCGGGTCGTTCCTCCTCTAAAGCTGTAAACACGTTTGATTTGTGGAACTTTTCATGAAACGTGTCGGGAAGTAAAAGTTCCTCCTGGTTCTCTGCCTGGTTCCATCCTGGGGGGGCTTTTCTGGACGCTTCCAGGTTGTTGTTCATTCGTCTTCATTCATGAATCACAAAGCAGCGCCAAGTTATTACTCCATGTTTGGAGGCGATGTGGAAACCCTCCTGTTTAAAGAACTCTAATAATCCTGCTCTAAAGTCTCCGTCTGGCTTTCAGTCGGCAGAACCGAACAAATAAAGCAAACCATCAATCAAATAATAAACCTGAACAACGGGGTTAAAAGACCATAAAATGTTGAAGGCTGGATTAAAATCTCTGAGATGTGTCTGGAGTCGTTTCTGGACGGATTCCACCGTAACGCTGCTGTCACTGACATCACAAAGGAGGTGAAGCCGCGTCTGTCCAGGGGGGGTTTTGGGGTCAAAAGATTAAGAAAAGGATCAGATTTATAGTTTGTCTTTGCTGTTGTGACACCAGCGCGGTGCTGAACGCGACCCAAATGAAGTTCCTTCACCATGTTTGACAAATCAATTTCACCAAGATAATATTTGTGAAATAACCTTTTATGTTTTCCTTTTTCTGTAACCACTTATCCCCCCTGAAGCCCCACCCACTCACCCTTTAAGCCCCGCCCTATCTTGTTTTACCTGCCCTCCCCTCTTTTATCATTCTTCCACACTGTTCAACTTTAGAGTGCCGCTTCTATCAAATTATTGATCGTCTATCAGTTCAATATCCGCTAGCAGCGATTAGCCTTTTGGACCGACGTGAGAGGAAGTGTTTAAAGTCCTCCGAGTGAAGCGTGACGTGAGCCTCCTGTCCGTGTTGTGTCTCCGCTTAGGCGGCGCCTTAAAACCGGTTTGGTGTAAAACCTTAAATAGTCTTGTGAAGCGGCGTCCCGAGGGCCGAGCGGCGTCCCGAGGGCCGAGCGGCGTCCCGAGGGCCCGAGCGGCGTCCTGGCATCAAAACCGATCAGCGGTGCCACATCAATGAGTCACCAGAGCAGAAGCTGCACCTCGACGCTGCCCTTTGACCCTTTGCTGCCTGCTGCTGGTTTACCGTGGACGGCTGCCATCGGCGCCCGTCTGTCCAAAGCTCAAACTTCACCACAGTCGTCCCGACAGAACAGGAACATAAAAACCCGACGGCGGAGTGGCGCGGCCCGAGAGAGTAAGTCGGTCCTCTGCCCCCTCGGATCTTTGAGTGGTTTCTGGTGACATGTTGGACCGCGGTTGTGTTTCAAACTGGGGGACAGACGGAGTCGATCTAGACGGTGGTCTGTATTCCGACGGGCTGATAAAGATTCTTTTACGGTCGTGTACGGTTAGAGAAGCGTCCACCTTTCTAGCTGCGGTCCGGTTCCGTTAAACTCGACTTATTGGTGCGTATTGCGGTGTGTTTGACGGACGCTTCATCGGGTCGGTTCTCGGGAGTCTCTCCGGCGTCACGATGACCCAACGACTTGACCCGGTGTCCGTTGGCGTCTTCGGGTTCTGCTCAAGCCAAGTCCGGCCCAACCCGCCGTTGGTCGCCCACAAGCCTACGAGGCGACGAGGGCCAAACCCAAACTGTGAAATTTGGTTTAAATTTAACAAAAGCATCTTGAAGGTTCTTCGATAAAACTTTATTGGTCTCAGGTTTGCGTCGCCAGCAGGTTAGCCTGGTCGTGATGGTTTAACGAGGTTTTAAATGTTGACCCACATTGCCGTTATTGGTCCGTGTCAATCATTGGCCGTTGCCGTTAGCAGCCAGCAGATAGCGTGTGTTCTTGTGTGTGTTTGTGTGTGTTTGTGTGTGTGTTTGTGTGTGTGTTGGCTGACGCTGGTGTGTTTATCACACGTCAAACAGAGGATTTAATCTAACGTTAAACTCCCTCCGTTAGGTTTAAAATAAACGTTTGGCTGAATGCTGACATTCAGGGAGTCGTGTGTTTGAGTGTGTGTTGCTGTTAGCAGCTGTTAGCAGCTGTTAGCAGCTGTTAGCAGCTGTTAGCAGCTGTTAGCCTGTTGTCATGTTTTCTTCTTTAAATGACAGAAGGTAATTGACGGACGTCTGCGGCGTCCAGTTGCAGGTCGACAGGTTGGGGTCACGCTGACCCGACCCAACAGGGTGGGACACATGTTGGACAATGATTTGCTGTACTTCGCGTCTCTTTGATGTGACGTCTCCCGTCTTCAGTCAAGCTGTCCAAACTTTTACGAGAGGTAAATATCGTCTTTCAAGGGATTCAAAACGGCACCGGGGGGCCGGACACGACTCTGACGTCGTGTTTTAGATGAAACAAGAGACTCACCATGAATCCCGACCACCACTACCTCCAGATGCATCGTGGGTCCTGATGGGGGGTGGCCACACCTGGTCCACCAGGTGATCTGGGGGTTGGGTCCTTCAGAGTCTTGGGTACTGGTCTAGAGGACTTCCCTGCCTCCAGCGCGGTCCGGTCTACGTCCTCTGGATGTGGCGCTCTGGTTGTTGTGATTGTCTCTCCGTACTTTCGGGATATAAATTTGGGATTGGTTGAATTACAGAATTGTTTCTGTTCCTCTAAAGGTTATGATCTTGAAAGAAAGACTTAGTCGAGGGACCAAAACTCGACCTGGTTTATATATATTTGAGTAGTCCATTTAAAAACGGGGGCGGGTTCTCTTAACTCGGGCCTGAAACCTGCTCTGAGTTTCTCCAGCTGTCAGGAAGTCGGTGGACGCTTCAAGCGTGGAATTAGATTGGCCCCCCCGGGCACCGGGTTTAAATGCAGATGAAGTTTCCCAGAGGAACGATTCCTGGAATACAGGGACATAAATCGGCGTCCCTTTCTGTTAGATCTGGTCCACACGTGCGACAGCAGGATCTCATTCTGCTCTGACTGTGAGTCACTGAGTAAAGAAAACATCCCATTATCTGGTGTTTTCATGTGGATCCATGAGTGTCCTTGAATAATAGCAGCAGGGCCGGCATCGGACTGGAGGAACTGAACCGAGCCGCCGCTCGATACTGGAAGACGACCTGATGCAGGACTGAACCAAGACGATCAATAGCAGGAGGACCTGTTTTATTTCATCTGGCCTCTTTTTTCAGAGAACACACTGAATTGATCTGTAAATGAATTTACTCATCTTCCTCAAAGTCCCCGTCTGTGTTTTGTCAACTGCGTTCACCACCCGGGCAAGAAAACGTGTCGCGTTCAGGGAGGAAGTTAAACAAAGACCTTCAGGACAGACCTAGAGTTAATACCAGGAAATGTGAACCCAGGTCAACAGCTAGGCTAGGCTAGTTAGCTAGCAAATGAATGTGAGGTGTGTGGGTGATGTCATCTAGAAAGTCTATCAAGATGTCGGTTCGACGCAACTTTCATTAAGCTGCATGTAAACGTTTGCTGACGACTCTTTGCTGACGACTCTTTGCTGATGACTCTATACATATAGATAGATAGATACTTTATAGTTTAGTATATAAGTCCTGTTAGTGCTGCATGTGTCTGTTAGTGTAATGTATGTCTTGTGGTATGTCCTGTGATGTCAGTGTTTCTTTTTCTCCTGGTGTTTATCCAGTATTATTCGTTATGTAATGCCTGAGCAGTGGATCTATCTATCTATCTATCTATCTATCTATCTATCTATCTATCTATCTATCTATCTATCTATCTATCTATCTATCTATCTATCTATCTATCTATCTATGGGACGTCACAACTGTGGGAGCTGCAGCAGATGTTTTGTGAACCACCTGTTAAACTGTTAGCATTGCTTGTTACCAGTTAGCAGTTATGGTTCTACGCCCATCATGGTGCCACACCTAGTGCAAAGGGTATCCCTTTGGACTAACTAGCTAGCATCGGCTACAGTTGCCTCTGTAGCGATGGGTAAAGACACCTGTCTGGCGCGTTGAGGCAGACCCGCCGTCACACAAACCTGAAACTGTTTTCCCTGGAATCCGATGCTTTTCCTCTAACGCAGACTCGATATGCTCAACGTAGCATCCTTATCTTGCGTAGTGTGGCGTCCTTATCTCCTCGTGGGAAGTCATCCCCATCATAGCTGCATGTTCGTAGCGCCGGAACAGCCGCTCAAGGTTAAGGCTCTCCCTGTTTCCTGTCGGCGTGCGATCCAGAGTATCCTTGTTATTTTAAGGAGCGGCGATGAGGTCATGTGACTTTAAAGGTGATGCGTTCTTTCTCTGCCTCTCCACAGGACTCGCCCACACCAGAACATGCACTAGTGGAACCATCGTCTTCATCGCCCTTTCCACACGTACAGTCGCTTCTGGCCGCCATGGCCTCCTCCCCCGGGCTGGACGCCCACCCGATGCCCCTGCCTCAGTTCCAGGAGGTGGACTCCAGCAAGACAGAGAGGCCCAGTTCCCCCGGACTCATGCCTAGCGTCTACAGCCCCCCCCTGGGCATGGACGGCCACACCGTATGCATCCCATCCCCCTACACGGACAGTAGCCATGACTACAACCACAGCCACGGACCTCTGACCTTTTACAGCCCGTCGGTGCTGAGCTACGCCCGGCCCCCCATCACTGACAGCCCGTCGTCTCTGTGCTCCTCCCTCAGTCCGTCCGCCTTCTGGCCGTCCCACAACCACCCCAACGTACCCTCACTGACTCTGCACTGCCCCCAGCCCCTGGTCTACAACGAGCCCAGCCCACACGCCCCCTGGCTGGAGTCCAAAGCCCACAGCCTCGGCTCCATCGGGTAGGTCTGCTGCCCCCGGTGGCTGGGACGACGGTCAGGACTCAACACGTTGATGTCTTTCGTAGAGTATTATGGTGGCTTCAGGAGGTATGGTGGTTCAGGAGTATTCAGGTGTTTCTGGAATGAAGGCTTTGCTGTTTTCAGTCTTTTTGGGGGCTTTATTACCTTTACTTGACAGGATAGTGACAGGAAACGGAGGAAGAGCTCAGTGTTCCAGTGTTCTAGTATCTGTTAGGAGTAGAACGCTACCTCATGTCTCCATCGTTGACCATAACAGTGCTAGGAAATGCTTGAAACTTGTCCACCCGGCCCATTTGGTGTTCCTAAGCAGATGATCCCGGTAAAATATTAATACCGAGGTGATTGTCTGGGAGGTGGATCGGGGCCAAAAAAAAGGCCTCTTACGCTAAATTAATCATTAAAAATGCAATCATGCAGAAGAGTCTTCCTGGTGGCTGTTTTACATGTCGAGGTGAGAAGAAGAAAAGGCTTCAGTGGTTTCGTTTTTGGAGCTCTTTGGATGTACAGAAGGGTGACGGTGGCTAATAAACCACCAATTATTAACACGACTTTTAGCAATAGGGTTCCAGTTTCAATGGATGAGCTGCTGGTACTCCATCCAGTACGAGGAGAAGCAGAGTAAATGGCTGTCACCATGGTGACATCACCATCATGTGTCTGGATGTCCTGGGCTCACAGAGATGCACCCATTTGTTCCTTTCATGGACCTGAACGCTGGCAGAAATCACCCCAGCACTTAGACGGGTCCTCGTTCTCCGAGGGTCCTACAGGTCCAGTCAGGAGGTAACGCAACATTGCCCCCCAAAAAGAAATGTAGGAACAGAAAATCAGGCAATTTCTGCTCCCCGACAGGCAGCCTGTTGGTGCTGATGGTGAAATGATTGGATGATAGTGAAATTATTACTGCTGGCAGGTTAAAGGCAGATTCAACATGCAGATTCTAGCAGGTATTCAGGATTCGTCTCCGTGTCTGCTAGCAGATGATAGCTGTAATCGCTCCGCCGGCGGATCCTTCAGGTTCTATTCTCATTATGTTTCAGTGACAGGATGAAGTCTGAGGTTTTCTGATGGTTGACTGAGACGTTGTGGAGACATTTCCAGCCTGAGCGTAATACCAGGTGCCAGACGGGCTTCAAACTGTAAATGTCACGCTTCACCGAGGTGTTTCCTCCCGCAGCTCCATCAAGCCACCGGGAAAGAGGTCGGAGCAGGAAGGCGTGAACGGCTCCCTGTGCTCCGCGGCGGTGGGGAAGGCCGACATGCACTTCTGCGCCGTGTGCCACGACTACGCGTCCGGGTACCACTACGGCGTGTGGTCCTGCGAGGGCTGCAAGGCCTTCTTCAAGAGGAGCATCCAAGGTAGGAGCTCATTCCCACGCCACCGTTCACGCCTCCTTCAGACAGATTGCTGCTCAACGTCTCTGTCCCCCCCCAAACCCCCCAGGACACAACGACTACATCTGCCCCGCCACCAACCAGTGCACCATCGACAAGAACCGACGCAAGAGCTGCCAGGCCTGCCGCTTACGCAAATGCTACGAAGTGGGCATGATGAAGTGTGGTAGGTGGTTAGCTTTGTGTTAGCCTAGCAATGACTTTTATGGATCTACAACTTTAAATTTTGGTTTAGTTCCAGGAGTTCAGTGTTCTCCTTTACGTGTGTCCTCGTGTCCTCGATGCACATATTTAGATAGAGGTACACGATCGTCAGACAGCGTGTGGGACGCTAGCTTAAAGTATTTACAATACAAAATCGATGTGGCCTTTTTTCGTGATTTAATATTGGGAAAAAATGCACTTCAACAAAAATATTCACTATTTATCAATTTCACCACCCGGAAATCTCCATTATGTTTGGATCTCACCTGTGTGATTCACCTGTGTGACTCACCTGTGTGATTCTGCCTGATTAAAATCGACCAATCAGCAACAGGTGTGCTGGTTCTAAGCTGCAGTGAGAGAGGAGTTAGTTCGACCCCCCAGAGAACAAGAAGAGTCCTGTTGGGTTTGTCTGTCTGTTAAAACGCTGCTTTTTCTTACTTATTTAGAATGAATTTCCACTAAATTTTAAAGGGGTTCAGATCAGGCTAAAGCTAGCTGTTTAGCATCAACACGTTTACCACCAACACATTTAGCATCAACACGCTTGGCATCAACACGCTTAGCATCAACACGCTTAGCGCAGTCAAAACATGAGCGTCCTGAAGTGGAGCGTTGCTCCCGGACGGGAGCTCCTGCCCTTGAAGGCAGCAGTTTTGTCTGAGGGGGGGGTAACACTCTGTCTTTGCCCACCAGGCGTGAGGCGTGAACGCTGCACCTACCGGGGGGCGCGGCACCGCCGCGGCGGACTGCAGCCGAGGGACGGGGGCAGGAACGTGGTGAGGGTGGGGCTGGGCTCCAGGATGCAGAGGCACCTCCACCTGGAGGCCCCCCTTGCCCCCCTCCCTCAGGTGAACCGGGCGCTCCACTCGTCCATGAGCCCCGAGGAGTTCATCTCCCGCATCATGGAGGCGGAGCCTCCCGACATCTACCTGATGGAGGACCTGAAGAAGCCCTTCACCGAGACCAGCATGATGATGTCACTGACCAACCTGGCTGACAAGGAGCTGGTGCTGATGATCAGCTGGGCCAAGAAGATCCCTGGTAGGGGTGTGTGTGTGTGTGTGTGTGTGTGTGTGTGTGTGTACATCTGTCTGTCTATAGTGTTTTATTGGTTACATTTAAACTACACAAACATCTAATACACATGTGTCAAACTCAAGGCCTGGGGGCCAAATGTGGCCCTCCACATCATTTAATGTGGCCCTCAAGAGCATCAAAGGTCAGAGTGTCTAAAATAAAGTGTGCTTTAAGCAAAACTACATTTCCCACAATGCAGTAGTTCAGTCCATCTTAACTCTGACTAAACGTAGTGAACAAAGTTAATGTCCTAACTTGTGTCTGATGTTATTTTTCTTTATTGATTGATAGTTTGATCCTTGATTGATGGAGTTCTGTGGGTTTAATAACCTGACAAATGAAAAGGATTTATGTTAGAACAGAGAAACAAATAAACATGTTTTTTCTGTCTAACTGTAATGTTTGGAACTAGAATCAGTCAGAAATTCAGTTATTTAACATTAAGGAGTAGTTACATTTAGTTACATTACACTGAGTTACATTTAGTTACATTTATTAGTTACATTAAGGAGTAGTTACATTTAGTTACATTACACTGAGTTACATTTAGTTACATTTATTAGTTACATTAAGGAGTAGTTACATTTAGTTACATTACACTGAGTTACATTTAGTTACATTTATTAGTTACATTAAGGAGTAGTTACATTTAGTTACATTACACTGAGTTACATTTAGTTACATTTATTAGTTACATTAAGGAGTAGTTACATTTAGTTACATTACACTGAGTTACATTTAGTTACATTTATTAGTTACATTAAGGAGTAGTTACATTTAGTTACATTACACTGAGTTACATTTAGTTACATTTATTAGTTACATTAAGGAGTAGTTACATTTAGTTACATTACACTGAGTTACATTTAGTTACATTTATTAGTTACATTAAGGAGTAGTTACATTTAGTTACATTACACTGAGTTACATTTAGTTACATTTATTAGTTATATTAAGGAGTAGTTACATTTAGTTACATTACACTGAGTTACATTTAGTTACATTTATTAGTTACATTAAGGAGTAGTTACATTTAGTTACATTACACTGAGTTACATTTAGTTACATTTATTAGTTACATTAAGGAGTAGTTACATTTAGTTACATTACACTGAGTTACATTGAGTTACATTTATTAGTTACATTAAGGAGTAGTTACATTTAGTTACATTACACTGAGTTACATTTAGTTACATTTATTAGTTACATTAAGGAGTAGTTACATTTAGTTACATTACACTGAGTTACATTTAGTTACATTTATTAGTTACATTAAGGAGTAGTTACATTTAGTTACATTACACTGAGTTACATTTAGTTACATTTATTAGTTCTGGCCCCTTGAGGACAGATGTGATGCTGATGTGGCCCTCGGTGAAGAAGAGTTTGACCCCCCCATCTGATTATTATTCAGGACCCTGGCTGATTGGTTGATCATCTCGATGACAGCCAATCAGTGTCCTCCTCCTTTTCTCTGGTTTTTAGTCCAGGGCTGGACTGAAGGACGATCACAGGTTCTCGTTAGCGTTCAGACCGATCCTCCTCCTCCTCCTCCTGTCGTATTCCTTTTATTCCTTCTGTCTCCTTTCCTTTGCCTCCACCTCCTCCTCCTCCTCTCCCCCCCCCCCTCCTCTTCCTCTCTCCTCCTCCTCCTCTCACCTCGCGCCTCTCAGCCCAGCGGGTGGCGCTCCAGGAGGGTGTTAATGTGACGGGATCACAAAGACGACACTTTTTTTCAATAGAGACCATTTTCCAAAGGTTTTTTCCTCCTGTTCTCTGACAGGAGTAGAAATGAGTGTCGGCTTCGTGAAGGAGCTCAGAGGAGGTGAGAAGAACTGAGTCCTCGTGTCCCACCACGTCATTAAAGGCTTCAGATCAGAACGTTTCAGGTGGAGAAGCAGAAGCACTAATCTGTGTTTTAGTTAATAAAAACTAATCAGCTTTGTGCCACAGACCAGTTTAACGGCAGATCAACTTTAAACTGTTTTATTCTAACTATAATAATAAAGGTGAATCCAGTTTGAATCAACTTTATTAGCAGCGTCCTCGTGATGTCACACATTAGCAGCATTAGCATTCAGAACAACTTGAAGACTCCTAACGTTAAATCTTTCATTACATCCAATCCAAGCTTTGGTTTCCCAAACCCCTGACTGTGGGCGTGGCAGGGGCGTGGCTTCTGGCTCTGACCCCACCTGGTGTGTGTCGTCTCAGGCTTCGTGGAGCTGAGTCTGGCGGACCAGATCCACCTGCTGAAGTGCTGCTGGCTGGAGATCCTGATGCTGGGGCTGATGTGGAGGTCAGTGGACCACCCTGGGAAACTCATCTTCTCTCCAGACTTCAAACTCAATAGGTGAGCATGTCTGATGGACGGGCGTGGTTCCACTAAAGTAGACCGGATGTTAGCGGCTATCGGCTAGCAGAACGCCGCGTAGCCTTAACGATGAAACGGCCGTAAATCAATGTTTTATCAAAGACGCTGAACGGTTTGACGCTATCGTCCAGGAGGCGTTAAAGGAACTATTAGTGAACCTATTTCAATCAGATGCCGATATTTTACAGCTCATGTCTCACTGGAGTTTAGCTTATGACTTTTTATTGTGTATAAAATCATCTAAACGTGATTTTTGATATTTAGAAGTGAAGAAAGCAGAAGTCAGAAGTAGTTTTTTATGAAAGGAGGTGTTATCAGACGGGGTCCTGAACTCCCCCGAGCTACAGCTTGTTAGCTATGGAAGCACCAAAAGCGTGTGTGTGTGTTTGTGTGTGTGTGTGTGTGTGTGTGTGTGTGTGTGTGTGTGTGTGTGTGTGTGTGTGTGTATTCATGTGTTTTATTGATGGTCTCTTCTTTCAACTGTCAAGTTTTTGTGTTTCATCTCTTTAAGGTTTTGGATCTCATTAGCGTTAGCTCGACCTGAAGAAAGGTCCCGTAGAATCAATTAACAGAAACTCTCGTTTCTCTCACTAATTAATTCCTGTCAAAGACAGAAAGTTGGTCAGAGTTTGACTCAAATGAAGTGATGATGTGTTTCTGGTCTCTACTTCCTGTCTCTGGGTCTGTTCGGGACGTTCCTGGACTGGGTTTGAGGCAGAAAGGTGTCTCCTCTGTGTTGATGATGTGCTTCTGTTGGTGTCATCATTCAGCAAACACTGGACTCGTCTGAGTGGTTAGTCGTGGTGGGAAAATGGACCGTCAGATGGACAGGAAGTGGGTGTTGTGATGAAGACACCCTCGGCTTACCTGTTAGTCTATGTTCTAACCAACACCTGTGGTCATGAGCTCAGATGGAAGCCACCAGAGATCTGCTCCTTCATTGGTTGAGGTAGTTCAGGGGACTACCTGGTCTGGGAAGGGATTGGATCCCCCAGGAGGAACCGGCAATGTTTCCTTGGTGACTTCACCCAAGATTAGTGGTAGAAAATGGACAGAAGTGGTATTTCATGGGTAAAAGTTCCACTGTTAATTCTAGACTGCCTGTTCATGGGTAAATGTTGGCGTTTCTTCCTGCCCCGCTCCGTCCTCCGGTTAAATAAAGGCTGGGAAGTTTATCCTCAAACAAGAACGAAGGTGGGTCCGAGTCTCGTGTGCAGCTGCCGTGTTTGCTACAACATTGTCGGTGGTTACGGTTTAATCTTCCCACATTGTGACACAATAAACACGGCGCTCACGCAGGCCTTGGGGCAATAAAAAGATACCAGCAGCGTTTGGTGCAGATAGATCTCATTTCTGGACTGCAGGCTCGTTCTCTTGCCAAAAAATCTTTTATCACCCGATGTTCTGTTCCACGCCGACCTTCAACTCTGTCCTGACAACGGCCGTCTGTTTCTGGCTGTTCGCTTCATGGCGTTGGAGGTAAACACGCTCAACCAACCGGTAGGATCGCCTGGTCGTTCCTGCGATGTGTCAGCAGAAGCTGAATATTAAAGTGACGACAGTTCATCCAGGTGTCCAAAGGGCAGGAGAGCCAAGATAGGAAGTCATTAGATCTGATTATTGGCTGTAATTGCTGATAATTCATATTGCTGATTGGTGGCCAGAGGTGTAATCAATCAAAGATCTGAGGTCTCATTTTATGCTCTAGTCAGGAGGGAAGAGAAGCTGAACAATTAAATATTGACAGGAAGTAGATCCTCTGGAATGAAGGAGATGCCTCTGGTGGTGAGGGATGGAGGTGGAGGGGTGGAGGTGGAGGGATGGAGGTGGAGGGGTGGAGGTGGAGGGATGGAGGTGGAGGGGTGGAGGTGGAGGGGTGGAGGTGGAGGGATGGAGGTGGAGGGGTGGAGGTGGAGGGGTGGAGGTGGAGGGGTGGAGGTGGAGGGATGGAGGAGGGTTGTGGATCTTGCTGGACTGAAATGTCACCACAGCAGGAGAGAATAATAAATAATAATAAAGGGCTTGCAAATGATTGGCTGAAGGAGTCAGGCTGTGATTGGACAAGAGGAGGAAGTGCTGGTGATGTAGAGATCTTCTCTAAGCTGCTCGGATCTTTTGAACATAGCGACCGGTGCTGATGATGTTGCTTTTGTCTTGTACTATCCATCCACACCTGTTGCTTCTTTCTCTGCACCATGCTAACAGATATCCCTTCAAGCTAACACACCGACTAGCCAACAATGATCTGCTTGTGCTCTGAATTTATACGTTCTTGACTGATGATGATTCTAAACGTTTTGCTTTGTCACCTGACGACCTTCGTCTTCTCTGTACATTTACATGAGGACAGTTAACCAGCTGGTCTTCCTGTTGGTCTGAGCGTTGGGTATTAGCTTTGTTCCGGGGCTCCTACCAGGGAAACGGTCGCTACGGGCTCAGGTTAGCCTCCATGTGTTTTGGTAGCGCTGCCCTGATTGGTCTCCATCAGCCGGTGGAGCTTCTGCTCAGGAAAACCTCCTGGAATCAGATCCATCCAGTTCAACAAGCGGCTGGTCGACTGTCCTAAAGTTAGACCAACAATCTGGGTCTGTGGTTCCACATCGGTTCTCATGCCTCAGGTGTTTACAGACATTCAGAAAATGAAGGGAAATTAAATAGAAATCAGTAAAATAATTCCTTGTTTCTTGTAAAAACATCAGTGAAACTTGTTGTTTTGGGGCGACACTGACCGGAGCGTCCCGCAGGTGAACTCCAGGTGACTTCAGCTTGTTTCTCACCTGTTTCTCCTCCCACCCCTGTTCCCGTAGGGAGGAGGGCCAGTGCGTGGAGGGCATCATGGAGATCTTCGACATGCTTCTGGCGGCCACCTCTCGCTTCCGGGAGCTGAAGCTGCAGAGGGAGGAGTACGTCTGTCTGAAGGCCATGATCCTCCTCAACTCCAGTGAGTCCCACTCCCGCAGCCGCTACACGGCGCAGCTAGCTAGCAGCGAGCTGTTTGATGGCGTCCGGTCGATACGGCGTGTTTGTGGTGGTTGTGTAACCAGATAAGATTGTCCTCTGCTGTGTTGTGGTTTCTGACAGTCGTTTGGAACCCAACGGGTCAATGACACCCGCCTCACTTCTGACCCAGAGACTTTCTCCTGAACCAGTCGTTAGCTTTGAGGCTAACAGAAATGACTCTACCTACAAACAAAGCTAGCTAGCTGTAGCTGGTGGCTAAACGCTCGTCCAGTTTGTGGAAATTCTGGAAAATAAACTCATCAAGAAGGTTTTCTTCTCACATCTCTTTGTTTGGTTTGTTAGCATCTCCTGGTTTGTTAGCTTTTGGTTTGTTAGCTTGTCGTTGGGAAGCGCTTTGATGCTATCGTTCAGGACAAACCTTCAGAACTTTGATTTCTTAGCTAGACCTGACCTTTGGGGACGGAGGACGTATTTAAACACTTTCTTTGATCCTCCGGTCACGCCGTCCTCTCCCCTCTCACCCGACACCCCCGGCAGACACGTTACAGGTTGCACTGAGGTGGTTGACCTCTTCCTGTTGGCGTGACATCACAGACTTTAGCAAAGTTCCCCCGAGAGCACGCGGACGAGCCGCTTCTCCTGCCAGCGTCGGCCCTCTTTGTGAACTCAGGCGGGGGGGGGGGGGGTAAAGGACACGCCGAGCGACAAACGGAAGTTGGGACTGTTAACCCCTTTCATACCAGAGTTCTTCACAGAGTTGGGGTTAATCTCACCGTGTTCATGAACTCCAGGGGAAATGTTCCGTATGGCCGATTCACAGTCGTGCTCCCCAGATTATGAACCTTTTATAAGTTTGGACGGTTACCTTTGTCGAGTCATTCTACGTCCAACTGTTTTGCAGATCTGTGCTCGGCCTCCCCCCAGACTGCTGAGGAGCTGGAGAGCAGGAACAAGCTGCTCCGCCTGCTGGACCTGGTGATCGATGCTCTGGTCTGGGCCATCTCCAAGCTGGGCCTGTCCACCCAGCAGCAGACTCTACGGCTGGGACACCTCACCATGCTGCTGTCCCACATCCGCCACGTCAGGTACGACCAGACACGACCAGACACGACCAGACACGACCAGACACGACCGACCAGACACGACCGACCAGACACGACCGGACACGACCGGACACGACTGACCAGACACGACCGACCAGACACGACCAGACATGACCAGACACGACCGACCAGACACGACCAGACATGACCAGACACGACCGACCAGACACGACCGACCAGACACCCCAGACACGGGAAACCGGAAGAATCTCTCGTTTGACACGTCCCCGTTTGGGAACAGGAGTCTAACGTCTTCATGGAGCCAACAAAACATCCTCCTTCGTGATTATAAAAATGAATTGATGTCTCACTGTCCGTTAGATCACAGCTCGTAGATAGAAAAGACGAAGCTGACACTGTTGAAACAAACGACTTTGTCTCATGATGCAAAAACAACTGGATGGATTTTCAGGGAAATTTTGGGTTGGCTTCCATCCTTTTTTCTTATTTTCTGCTTTTTGAACATTGATGGAGGATTCTGGATGTTTTTGTCATCAAAAGGCGTCACTTCCTCCGTTTCTTACAGCAACAAAGGCATGGACCATCTGTCCACCATGAAGAGGAAGAACGTGGTTCTGGTGTACGACCTCCTCCTGGAGATGCTGGACGCCAACACGTCCAGCGGCGGCAGCCAGACGTCCTCCTCACCGGGTTCCGACTCGTACTCCGACCAGAACCAGTTCCCGCCACCCGGGTCCGGGATGCCGTCGGACCAGAGCGCCGGCGACGCCGTGGCGTCCCCACAAGCCCCCATCCTGGATGGACACCTGCGGGCCGTACGCCTCCAGGCCTCGCCGCCGTTCGAGGCTCTGGTGCCTCACATGAACGAGTAAGTTTCAGAGCACCGGCGATCAAATCGATCAATTGATCACCAATCGGTAACCGTGGTAATGTCCCTTACAGGTACGCCCACCCCGAGCAGTGGCCAATGGAGTCGGGCAACGCCGTTCCACCGATGGAAACCACGGGCGTCGCCCCCGACTGCGTCATCATGGAGCGACAAGTTTAAGGGCGGGACTGTCGGCCGAATGAGACTGAAGCTGAAACGGCGTTTCAGATCCAGAAGAGGAAAAAAAAAAGACAAGGATGATTTAAAAAAAAAAAAGAAGAAGCCCAACAAAAACAGTGTGTTTGTGCGGTAAAGTTTTTCTCTTGTTAAGATGTTTTTAGTCTTTGGGAAAAAAAACAAAACGGTTTTTGATCGGATGTATATTTTGTGTGCGTAAACATTTCCTGTGGATGTTCACTACAGCCGGCGTCCGGCGGAACACGGCTGACCCTCTGAAGTGAGTTTTGATATGCAGTATTTCTATCTCTTTTTTCACCTCGGTGTAAAACATACGGAACCGGCCATCTCTGAACGGTTACCGTGGCAACGCAGCCAACAAACAAAAAAACAAAACAAAAAGAGAGGTGGTGTTTTCTATCTCACCGTGGTGTTTCCTCTGTCACTACTTGGTGTACTTTGGTGTTTGGATCCGTGCCGGTTCATCAGGACTGTGTTTCCTACAAACTGCGCTTGTCGGTGGAGTGGAAGCGGCGATTTGTGGCCTTTAAACTCAATGACTGTTCGGTTAATGTTGTCAAACCAAGGCTGGATTTACACGTCATCGAATGTGGCACATGTATGTTCTAAAGCAGTTTGTTTTTATTCTGACTCATGTTCGCTTCACCATCGGTCCAAATCTGCTCTCCAAAAGGTAAAGTTAGCTTGTAGCTCGCTAGTTGTACATATATAATGGTTGTAACTTGCTACTTTCATTCATTGGTTGGTTTCCGTCATGCTAACGTAACTTAGCCACATGTTTACAATAAGCTGGCATGCCAAACCTTATGTACTTAATGTTTCAAAAAATACAAGAAATTGGAAGCGTAGACTTGATTTAACGTGTGAAGTTAATAATACTGAGTGATTAACTAATTTAAATATTTAAGTCGTAAAGAGTTTTTGGTGTTTAGAGATGAACAAAAAGAAAAAACGCAGAAAAATTCTAGTTTGAACTGAGCTAATGTACCTCAATGTCGTATTTGAAGTGTAATTGTGCTAAACATCACAAGTAAAAATGAAATGTGGACATAAAAACTCCAAAATGTTAAGCTACTTGCTATTTACTGTTAGCATGTTCCAGAAAAAATCACGGTCGGGTTATTTGTATTTATGTTTGAACATATTTGAAGATATTTTAAAATGCTAAACTCTAAACTTTAAAGCGAATGAAATCTGTGCCATGTTCTGGTGTAAATCCACTCTTGGTGTTAGATTAGCCTACCGCTGCTAACAGCAGCTGCTAATGCTGTCCGCTGTCCTTTCTTTGCTGATGACTGTAGCTTCTACATGCATGATGCTCATCAGAGTTCATATCTCGTAGCGGTTTCTACCTGTCAGACGTCGTTAGCTATCCAGCCATACGCTAAACATACAAACGCAGATAATGGCAAACAGTTTATTGTCAATCAGAAGTGACAATCTATACATCCCATAAATAAGTGTCCACAAAATAAATCAAACTTTACACACTTTGTTTGCTTCTGTCCTGCTGGCCTTTTGAGTTTAAATCAAACCAGAAACTCCAGCATTTAGGATCAATAACGTACCTGATCGATCTTTGATTGTGCTTGTACTCGGTTACATTCAATGCCTGCAGGATCCATACATTCAGGTGCGGCTTGTCGGGTTCATCAGCCGCCAACGCCTCCAGCATCGCAGGTAAAGTCCCGTTCCGACGGTTTTGGATCCATTTTGACCATCATAAAGTTAAATTTAATAGTATGTTTGGACTGAAAGAAGACACGCCTCCACACATTATTATCCTCACAAAGGGCTCGTTGGCAGTGTGGTTAGCGCTAATGTTGCTATATCATTATTAGCCAAAGGTTCTTAAAAAGTTTCTCCCTGTAAAAAGTTTTTAAAAGTCTGCAAAGCGATTTTATTAGCTATTAGTCACCAGTGCAGCTGAACGCTGCCCTCTAGTGGTCATAAATCTTGAACAAATCGTAAAAAGATTGGATTCAATGATTTTAAATATTCAAAAATACTGGCCGTAAGATTTTTACAGAATCATAAGAAAATATCCTTTCTACTCAGGTACGACGTGGAAACGCCACGAATACAGAAAATAAAAGTATTTCAAACTGTCGCTCACTGATGTTACTTTGACAGTTCTGAGTGACGCATGAAAATATTTACTGCATTTAGTTCTTTTTTTGTACAGAATTCCCTTAAATGTTTTCCTTTATGATAAATGCTGTTAGCTACCGATAACGACGAACCCCAACAATTGTTTAACGCTGGTCGATGTGGACGTTCGGACTAAAACCCGTCGACGGCTTCGTGTTCAGGAGAAACAATAAATAGATCCTTAAATACAATAAAATGAATAATTCCTGTTCTTTGTGGATTAAACGTCTCTTAGTTCTCCGGTTCGTCCTCCAGCTGTGAGATGAAGTTCAGCGCCGCCGCCGGCTTCACGTGGGCGGGGGCCCGTTGGTGTAGCGCAGCATGGGGTAGAAGGAGCGGGCGAAGGTGTTGGAGGCGGAGCAGCTGGAGTCGTTCTCCGTCAGGCAGGTGAGGAGGAGGAGCAGGAGGAAGAGCAGCTGCAGCGGGAAGGCGGCGCGCACAACCCGGTAGAGGAGAGAGCGCCGGGGGGCGGAGTCTCTCTGCTCCTCCCTGCATGGGAATGGAGGGGGTGTGGTAAAAAAAAAAGGCGTGTGCAGCGAGCTGATTGGACGAGATTAAAAAAAGGGAGTAAAAAGTTCTGTGTTGTTACCTTCTAGCTGCTGATTGGTCGCCTGGAGCTGCCTGAAGACACGCCCCCTCCTAGAGGAAACAGAACAACGCCGTTAGCCGTTTGTGAGCAGAACCAGAACCTCCTGTTCTGGTTCTTAACGTGATGGTTTCTTCCTGACGACTCGTTTAAGTTTGGATCAATCAATCGCTGCATTGATCCTCGATCGGACCCCTGCGGTTCTGAATGTCCCCGCCCACCTCGATCTGATCCCAGCTCTGCGTTTCCAAGCCGACGGTTTCCGTCTCGCACCCGGTTTCCTGAGACAGACATGAACAGAACATCAGATGAGACCCAAACCCGACCCGGTGATCGATGGGGGGAGGACAGCCTTGTTTATGAAACCCGACTGTGTTGCAACCAGAACCAGAACCTCAGGCTGACCCTGAATCAGTTCCAGGACATTTTCTGGAAAGAACTTTGTGATTCGGAGACAAAACGTCCAGGGGGGGGGAACAAAAACACTGCACACGAGTCGGCGATCCGTCAAGAGAGAAACTAGTTTTTCTCCTCCGGGTCCAGATCCAGCGCAGCGAGATGGGGGGGGGGTGGGGGGGCGATGACGCTGCTGAAGAGCCTCAGAGCGTCGTGTCAGCGTTTGGCTTCTAGGACTCATCTAACATTAAGACACGTTAGCCTCATTCCTAAGAGACGAAACGATTAAAATAAAACCAGCAGCGTCTGAGAACTGGACCCAACAAGTACCATAAAGAATTACAAGTACAGAATATATATATATATATATATATACACACACAAATAACATTTACACTAGAAGTTTAAAATGAAAAACATTTTCCTGATAAAACTGAAATATAAAGTTAACCTCTAAAAGCTTGTCGTTCTGCCGGAGCGACAGGAAACAGCGCCACCTACCAGTCGGGCCTCGGCGGCGCTCAGGTGGGCCGCCACCTGTCGCAGGAGGAGGCGGAGCTTGTTACCGATGACGTGGACCTTCTCCCTGGCCTCCAGGCTGTCCTCCCCCGACGCCTCCAGGAGGAGCTGAGAGGAGATCTCCTGCAGAGAGGACACCTGCCGCTGGCGGGCGACAAGCTCCGCCTCCAGGGTCTGAGGCAGAGATTAGCATGTTAGCTTAGCCACGTTAGCTTCCACTAAAAGGTTTGTTTCACAAAAGCAACGGATGAGAAGGAAGAGAGGAATCTGGTGTTTTCTGTCGTCAGGTTAGAGTTCAACGTCCATCAAAGGATTCTAGTTTATCAGAGTTCAAAGGTCAGCGTTACCATAAATTATTAAAGTCATTGTTTACAGACACGAAACCTGGCAGCAATTCAAGATGTACGTCCCAGGGTGAATAAGTCTGTGCAAAATGTTCAGCAAAAAATATTTACATAAAAAAACCTTTTAAAATTATATTAAAATAATACATGATTGTAATTTTGAATATAAAATACATTTTGCTTTATTCAAGAGAATTACAAGAAACTTTTAAAAAATATATTTTTCTAAATAAAAAATAAAATTTTTAAAAATAATGCAAACATTTTTGCATGTTTGCTTTATTTAATAAACATGTTTTTGTATTTTTAAATAAAAAAATTCTAATTAAAAAAGTATTTAAATGATTGATGTAACCAAAACCTCTTTAAATCCTCCAAAAACAATTTAAAACCTTTTCATAAATTTGAGCCTTTTTCAAACCACATTTTGGTTTAAAACAAACATGTTACAGGCTCCTCCCTGTTGTTGCGTCCTGCTCACCTTCAGCGCGTCCCGGCGCTCCAGCAGGGCGGGTCGTGGTGCCAACGGGGCGGCGGCGGCGTGGATCCGGCTCTCGGTGCGGGCGAGCCACAGCAGCAGGGCGTGGAGCGTCTGGTGGAACTCCTGCAGGAGAACCCGGTTAGAGGAACGTCTCGCCAATCGAACCGCGGCGTCTCCCCGTCTCACCTGACACTGCAGCAGGGCGGCGTGCAGCCCCCCCTCCCAGCTCTGGAGGCCGCCACAGGCCTGTGTCCAGCTGTGATTGGCCGAGCTCAGCGCCTCCTGCAGCTCCCTCAGCTCGGCGCCGTCGCCGCGCAGGAAGTGGCGGCTGCTCAGGTTGACGGAGATCATCAGACACTTGTAGCCGGTGAACGTCTTCTGCATCTCCTGGAGGGAGAGGAGGCGGGGTTTCTCATCGACCAATCAGGCCTTAGAGTTTGCCTCGGCGTCCAGGACTCAAACGTTCTACCTTCAGCTTCCTGATGTTGACCTCGAAGTCTCTCACGGCGGTGGATGGCGGGATCCGCTGCAGCCTCTCCAGCTCCGGCAGGACCCGCCCCAACCAGGAAGTGATGTCACAGAGGTCAGAGGTCAGCTTCTGCCACTGCTCCAGGTCGTGTCGGGCGTCGTCGTCGTTGAACTTGGGCGCCTGCAGCAGCTCCCAGCGCTCGATCACACCTGAGGAGGACATCAGGTGAGGACGGCGTCTCCATCCAGACGTTACCACGGCGACCGCAAGATGGATGTTGGAATTTACACGAGCATTTTAGAGTTTTTTCAGAAACACAACTGAGGCAGGAAGTCCTTAAGGTCCCGCCTCCTTCTCATCTGATGGGAAAGTAATGGGACTCCTGCTGTTGACATCAAACCCCCCCACAGTGAAGATTTGCCCCCATCCTCATCCTCCTCTCAGACAGACCATCAGAGCATCATTCATTTACTTCACACCCCCCACAGCCCTTCTCCTGGTGACGCCTGTGCCCCCCCCTACCTGTGCTGGTCTGTTTGTCGGCCGTCCCCCCCCCCAGCCCCGGCTCCTCCGGCTCCTCGTCGTCGTTCAGGATCAGCTTCACGCGCTTCAGGCTGGTGATGCTGCCGCTGCAGTCGGACAGGAGCTTCACCTGAAACACAGTCGGCGTCAGAAACGTCCCCCCGCCGCCAGAGAACCAGTCCTTCAGTCCTGGGGGGTCCTTACATAGCCCTGCTGGGGGAAGGGGGCGCCGGCAGTGGGCGTGGGCGACGAGCTCAGGCCTCGGGCGAGTCCTCGGGGGGGTCGCTTCCTCTCTGGGGAGCCGGGGCGGTGCCAGCTGGGCGAGTCCATCGCCGACTTCACTGAGGGGGGGGGGGGGGCAGAGAGGTGTCAACAGGCGAAACCAACAACGGGCGAGACTGTCCACAGGAAGCCAGACAGGAAACAGGAAGTCATGATCCCAAACCCACGGGAAACACGCATCGAATATCTGTCGAATTATCTGTCAGTACAGCATCAGGACAGAGGAACACCCCCCCCCCAAAAAAAGACCCACCAAAAAAACACCCCCCAAACCCCCCCCCCAAATAAAACACCCACCAAAATAACGCCCAGTTATTGGGGGGTTATCTGGGGGGCAGGGTTTTGGGGGGTGTTTTTTTGGTGGGTTGGAGGCGGTTGCTAAGCGCTCATGGAGGACGTCGTTAACGAACGACTTTGGCCTCATGAGGAAACCACGCCCCCCCAGACGCGTTCTGATTGGTTCTGCTCTTCTTTCTACGTTTATTGGTGTCAGGTGACGTATCCTGATCCACGGGGGGCGGAGCAAGAGCTCGTGACTTCCTGTAGATCAACACGGTTACCTGACAGCGCGCTGAAGAACGTGGCGTCCTCGTCATCCTCGTGCGACGACGACCCCCCCACGTCCACCGTGTGGTCCCACTCCAGCGGGATGGAGTCCACGCTGACGGGCGTCTCCCTCCCCGACTGCTCCAGAGGCGGGACCAGGAGGTGACACATGACCTGCCGTCCGGCCGGGACTCCGCCCACTGCTGGGACCTCCTCCTCCTCGCGCCTCTTCCTCACCTCCCTCCAGGAGGGGAGACCGGGTGAGTCTTCCAGGTCGGTGTCGGGGTCTGACGGGTCGCCCTCGTCTACCAGAACCTGAACGAAAAAATGTACTGTTCAGATGCTTTATGTTGTCATGACGACAGAAGGTTTTTTCGATTTGTTTCGTTGCATTTGTCGCATCCTGGTCGAGTTGTAGCAACACCCCCCCCTAGTGTTTGTGCTGGTATTGCAACGTTTCAAAAAGAGCTTTAAACAGTTTATCAGAGTGTTTTAAAGGTGCTTCAGCAAACTTTAAATTACCCTAAACAATAAGATAACTAGTTTGTGGCTCCATCACTGGATTCATTAACCGTGTTTCCTGGAACGGATTAACCAGAGGAACGAGGGGTCACTGTACAACCAAAAATGCGTCATGTCGTAGTTCATGAGAACTTTTTAAATATTTCAATGAGGTGACCTAAATTATTTTTCAAAAATGTTGTAAAAATTTTTTCAGAAATTTCAATTTCACAGTAATTGTTTACAAAACAGCAATTTGGAAAATGACTTTGTTCCACAACGATGCCACAATTTTAACAAAGTAAATTTTTTTCAATTTCAAACAAATAATTGGGGGAGGAGCTTCACACTGACCGGCCGCCGGGTGACGAGGCGGTGGTGGAAGCGGGCCACCCGCCCGAACACCTCCTGGCAGTAGGAGTGCAGCTCCTCCAGCTCGTCCTCGATCAGCACGGCGTCCAGCGGGGCGCTCTTCTGGATCAGGTTCTCCCCGAACACGATCAGGGCGTCGATCTTGTTGGTGTTCAGGGTGATCTCCTGCTGGAAGCCCTGAAACAGGAAGGAAGCAGCCGCTGTGGTTAGAAACAGGAAGTTGAGCGACCCCACCCCGACCCCCAACCCGACTCACGTCCAGCTGCCTCATCTTCTCCTCCATGTCGCTCTCAGAGAAGTGCTCCACGTTGGTGAGCTGGAGGTCCATCTCTGTCAGCCAGACCAGGATCCCCTCCCGGGTCCCCTCGAAGTCCTCTCTCTGGGCCGTGAAGTGCTGCAGGGGGGTGGGGGGGTCATTCCAGTTAGAGATGGATCATCGACCATCGGAATAGGATAGAGGTCATGTGACCAGCTACGATATCAGGTTGTGTAAAAGATAAATCACAAGAATTCAGGACGTTCTTCAGGTTTTGTTCTGGATCCAGGTGTCAGATTTATTTGGTTCTGTTGTCGGAAAGATCCCAGTAAACACACCGACCCCTCATTAGCCACGGTCCACGTGTTCCAGGAACAACACGCGACAACGAGTCCCGTGATAGAGCGACAAACTATTTATCTTATTATTTAGGGTAATCTAAACATTTCTGCCCCCCCCCACTGATATTAGACCACCTTCTACCTGTGTCACCTCTAAAACACTCTGATAGGCTGTTTAGAGCACAGACGTCAGAGACTAGCGCACTTCCTGATGCTGTAATAGAATGCGGGTACGGTGTCATGTGACTACCTACCAAAACTCATTGATGAGGTGAAGTCACGCGTGTTGAGTATTGGACTAATATTAACGCTAACCAAACAAATATTTTGGTCTTCAAAGTTAAATACGATGTAATATTTAAACGTAAACGAGCCGACAGAAAACTGATCGCTGGCGATTTCAGAAAAAAAGACAAAAATGTTGAAAATTCAATCAGAATTGTGATTCTTTATTGTTTCACGTCACGTCTCATCTGAGATGGAGTTATCGATCGAGTTATTGATCGAGTTAAATCTCCCAGGTGATAAAGCGTGACTGATGGAGCTCAATCAGCGTCAATCTTTGTTGTTTTTTTACAGAAGTTGTTTCTCGGCTCCAGAATAAAAACGTTTTCTCGCGTTCGTCGTCATCTGACACGTGACCGTTATCCCGTGGCGCCGGAGGGGAAGTCCCATGCAGATCAGCTGGTGGGGGGGGTTTGCTCTCTGAACGTCTGCTGTTTATTTTCACAGCCATAAACAGACTGAGCTTCTCCTGTGTGGGATTCTGGGTAATAAAACTGAGACGTTTCAGCCCCCTTACCGATCACAGCTCTAAAAACCCGTCATGATTTCACCGTCTGCTCATCCGTGGGGGGTGTGGCCACTCGGCTGCCGGGATGCGGGTCTAACCTTGAGTCTGCGGAGGACGGCGGCCACCCTCTTCTGCAGGCTGTCCCAGCGCTGGTTCCCATCATGCACCATGACTTTCAGCCTGCTGGCGGCGTCGGTCCGGTTCTCCCGGGACAGACGGCGGTACTGTTTGTTGACGAGCTCCAGCTGGGTGAGGCGCTCGTGAACCTGCCGCTGGAATGCCTGGAGGGGGCGTGAACACCGCACACGTGAGACAAACCCAACACACAACCACATCGACGTTAGAATCACAAGTACAGGTATTTGTACGACATTAAAACATCAGGACAGTGACACTCCCACAGCTCCCAACACAAACCAGTGAACGGGTCAGTGGTCCACTAGTTGGCTTCTACAATAGATCCCTTCAGATGCATCAAGATTACAATTAATCCCTGTTCGTAATCCAGTTATGACTTCAGTGTGAGCCGTACATGAAGACACGAGAAACTGAAAACGGACAAAACACCCACAATTCCTCAAAAAACATGTTGCTGATGTTGTCTGTCCCCATCCTGCCCTAAACCCTAACTGTCCCTAACCCTAACCAAACTTTAGCACTTAACTCTGAACCTAACCTAACCCAACCCCTACCCTACCGTAACCCCAACCCTATCCCTATCCCTACACCGAATCCTAACTCTAATCCTAACCCCCACCCCAACCCTAAACCTAATCGTAACCCAAACCACGAACCTTAATCACAAACCCTAACCGTAATAGTAACCCTTACCGCTAACCTTAATCACAACCTCTAACCCTAATTGTTAGGTGACCCCAGCCCTGGTTCCCATGCATCAGTGGACTTCTTAGTCCACTCACCTTTTAAGGAGCTACAATGTCCATTCCACCTAACCCAACCCTAACACTAATGTTAACCTAACACTAATATTAAACTAACCCTAACCGTAACCCCAACCCCAACCCATAACCCTAACCCTAAAAATAACAATAAGCCCAACCGTAAACCCTTACCCTTATCGTAGCTATAACCTCAATTGTAACCCTAGCCCTGATCCTAGCCCCAACCCTACTCCTCAACCCAAACCCAACCCTAACCCTTATCCTAATTGTAACCGTAGCCCTAACCCTAACCCCAACCCTAATCATAACCCTTAACCTACACCCAATCTTAAACCCAACCCAACCTAATCATAACCCTAATCATAACCCTAACCCTGATCCTAACCATTAAACCAGCCCTAACCCTAATTGTAACCCTAGCCCTAACCCTGATCATAACCCTAACCCTAATATTTTAGACCGACCGAAAAACAATTTTTTAGACCGACCAACCAACAAAAAAAAATTGTTTTAGAATCAACAAACCGACCAAACAACATGTTTTAGAGTGACGGACCAAAAACATTTTTTAGACCGACTGACCCCAAAAAATTTTTTAGGCCAACCAACAAAATAAAATATTTTAGAATCAACTACAAATTTTTTAGACTGAACAACCATCCGACCAAAAAAAATGTTTTTAGACCGACTGACCAAAGAAAATTTTTTTAGAACCAACAAACCGACCAAAAAACATTTTTAGACCATCTGACTGAAAAAAAATTTTTTAGACTGACCAAAAAATATTTCAGACCGACCAAACAAAAAATGTTTTCAGACCTCAAAAAAATTTTTACACCGACCATCCGCCGAAAACATTTTTTTACAGACCGACTGACCATAAAAAACTTTTTAGAACTAACAAACGGACCAAAAATGTTTTTCGACCAACCATCTCACTAAAAATTTTTTTAGATGGACCAAAAAAACTTTTTTCAACCAACCACAAAATTTTTTTTAGAACCAACAAACTAACCCCAAAATTTTTTTAAACCGACCAATCATTCGACCAAAATAAATTTTTTTAGAACGACTGACCAAAAAATATTTTTGTAGCCCGCTTGTCTACAAAAAATTTTTTTTTTTCAACCCGCTGGTCAAGGAAAGAAAAACTATTTTGTGAAGTTTTGAATACCTGTGCTGAAGAAGAAAAAAAAAAATTTTTACCTGCCGGTCTAAAAAACATTTTTTTGACCTGCCAGTTTGAAACAAGCAAAATTTATTTTGAACCACTGGTCAACAAAATTTTTTTTCTTGTCCTGCTAGTCTGGAAAAAAATGTTTTTGACCCACATCTCTAAAAAAATTTTTTTTTTTAAATTTTTCATGACACAGTGAAGACATTTTTTTTGTATGTAACAGTCACTCGGTTAAATTTTTTTTTTGGTCCATCTAAAAACTTTTTTTTCGGTCCTTTTGTTGGTCTAAAGAAAATTGTTTTTAGTCGTCGGTCAAAATAAATGTTTTTTGTGTTGATGGGTCTAAAAAAAATTATTTTCAGACCAACCAACCAACAAAAAAATGTTTAGGACTAACAAAATGACCCCAAAAAATATTTTAGACCAACTGACCAAACAAAAAAACATTTTTCAAACCAGCCAACAGTAACCGTAGCCCTAACCCTAACCCCAACCCTAATCATAACCCTAAACCTAAACCCAATCTTAACCCCAACCTTTCTCCTAATCGTAACCCTAATCATAACCCTAACTCTGATCCTAACAATTAAACCAGCCCTAACCCCTAACCTTATCATAACCCTAACCCTAATTGTAACCCTAACTCCAATATTTTAGACCTACCGAAAAAAATTTTTTTAGACCGACCAACCAACAAAAAAAAATTGTTTTAGAATAAACAAACCGACCAAAAAACATGTTTTAGAGTGACGGACCAAAAACATTTTTTAGACCGACTGACCCCAAAAAAATTTTTTTAGGCCAACCAACAAAATAAAATATTTTAGAATCAACAAACCGACCTCAAAAATTTTTTTAGACTGAACGACCATCCGGCCAAAAAAAGCTTTTAGACCGACTGACCAAAGAAAATTTTTTAGAACCAACAAACGGACCAAAAATGTTTTTCCACCAACCATCTCACCAAAAATTTTTAGATGGACCAAAAAAACTTTTTTCAACCAACCAAAAAAAATTTTATTTAGAACCAACAAACCCCAAAATTTTCTTAAACCGACCAACCATTCGACCAAAATTAATTTTTTTAGAACGACTGACCAAAAAAATATTTTTGTAACCCGCTTGTCTACAAAAAATGGGGGGTTTTTTCAACCCGCTGGTCAAGGAAAGAAAAACTTTTTTGTGAAGTTTTGAATGCCTGTGCTGAGGAAGAAAAAATTTTTTTTTTACCTGCCGGTCTAAAAAAACTTTTTTTGGTCAACAAAATTTTTTTTCTTGCCCTGCTAGTCTGGAAAAAAATGTTTTTGACCCAAATCTCTAAAAAAAATGTTTTTAAAAATTTTTTCATGACACAGTGAAGACATTTTTTTTGTATGTAACAGTCCCTCGGTTAAAATTTTTTGTTTTGGTCCATCCAAAAACTTTTTTTTCGGTCGGTTTGTTGGTCTAAAGAAAATTGTTCTTGGTCGGTCGGTCAAAAAAAGTGTTTTGTTTGGTGGGTCTAATAAAAAAAATTTCTGGTCGACAAGCTGACCAGAAAAAATTATTTTCAGACCAACCAACCAACAAAAAAATGTTTAGGACCAACAAAATGACCCCAAAAAATATTTTAGACCAACTGACCAAACACAAAACATTTTTCAAACCAGCCAACAGAAAAAAAATTTTTTGGACCAACCAACAAAAAACCATTTCTTTAGAATCAACCGACCCTAAAAAAATATTTAGACCAACTGACCGACCATCTGACAAAATAAATTTTTTACACTACCTGACCGAAAACACATTTTTTACACCGACCATCCAAACAAAAAAACTTTTTTCGGCTATCTGACAAAATTTTTTTCTTTCTTTTTTAGACCAACCAACAATTTTTTTTTTCTAGAACCAGCAAACTGACTCCCAAAAATTATTTAGACCGACAATCCAACCAAAAAAAACAATTTTTATACCAACAAACGGACCATAAAATTTTTTTTCGACAGACCATCTGACCAAAAAAAAATTTTTTAGACAAGACAAAAAAAAAAAGTAGACCAGTCGGTCTTACACTATTTTTCGGTCAGTTGGTTGGTCTGTCTAAAAGAAGTTTTTGGGGGTCGGTTAATTGATTCTAAAAAAATTTTTGCGGTGGGTCAAAAATTATTTTTTTCGGTCTGAAAATTTGTTTTTCACAATTGGTTTAAAAAGTCGGATGGTCGGTCTAAAAATTATTTTTGGTCGGTTTGTTGGTTCTAAAAAACTTTGTCGGTCGGTCTAAATTATTTTTTTAATCCGTTGATCTAAAAGATATTTTTTGGTCAGTCTCAAAGAATTTTCTTTGGTCGGCTGGTTGGTCGGTCGGTCTAAAAAATTTTTGGTGTTGGTTGATTCTAAAACATTTTTGTTTTCGGTCGGTCTAATGAAAAACATTTTTTGATCGATTTATTGGTTCTAAAAAATTTTGTAGTCGGTCAGAGTAAAAAATGTTTTTTCAGTCGGATTGTCGGTCGCTCTAAAAAAAATAACCCCAACCCTAATGATAACCCTAACCCTGAACCTCATCCTATCCCTAACCAGTTACTCTAATCTTTAACTGTAGCCCTAGTTGTAACCCTTACCATTAACCCTAATTGTAAAACAAATCCTAACTGAACCCTTACCCTAATCCTAAACTTTAACCCTAATTTTAACCGTAACATTAATCTTTGGTTTACGGTTATGATTAAGGGTTAGGGTTGGGTTTAGAGTTAGCTGTTAGAGTTAGGGTTAGGTTTATGTTAGGGTTAGTTTTACGAATAGGGTCTGTTAATGTTAGTGTTAGGGCTACTATTGGGGTTAGGATTAATGTTTAGGATTAGGCCTCGGTTTAGGGTTACGGTTCATGGACTAACCCTAATCTAACCTTAACCCTATGCCATTGTCATTTTAGAAACGTAACCCAAAAGCACATTTCACTGGTATGTATTGATCATTTTTAAGAAAAACAGGAAGTCATCAAAACTGAATCTTTGACTTGAACCTTTTATCAGTTGAGAAGATCTCACTTCATCAAAAACTGACAAACACCCCTGAACCACGTAGAATAAGTAGAGAAACATCAAACCTGTCAGTTTTACTCTTATGTCTGTTAGGATTTCAGCTCTGGAATGTCAGTCTGTCTTGACATTAGAGTAAAGTTGAAAGATTTTCTCACTGACCTCAAACTTCTTGAGCTCTTCTTTGGCACTGGTGTAGAGGACGTTGGCAGACTCCGGGTTGGCCGCCGTGAGCTCGGCCATCTTCAGCCAGTCCTCAAAGCGGGAGTAGTCGTCCTGGAACTTACACCAGAGACGCCAGGTCTCCTCGATCCTGACAATAAAGGCAAGCATTTACAAAGTCATGAGGAAACCAGACTGGGAGCGCGTCAGATCAAGAAGGTGTTCCTCACAAACGCCCTGGCGGCTCACCTCATCCTCCTCTCCATCGACATGGCGCAGATGTTCCTCCAGCGTCGGTCCAGGCTGTGCGTCGTCTGCTGGATGGAGTCGTTCTCAGAGTCGCTGCCGCAAGCGTCGGCATCGTGAAGCAGGACATCGCAAAGTGTCAACACCGATGCCACGCTATCGGTGTGCTGCTCGATGTCCCGCTGGAGATCCTGCAGGACAAAGAGGAACACCTCGATGAAGGACAAGTCATGGAATCACCTGTTGGGCAGTTTACATTCAATCAGGCTAGGTGTTTGGAGGAAGTTAATGATGTCCAAAGAAACCACACATTGACTCCAGGGTAGAGCGGATGATGGATGGGCGTTACAGAGGACCACCAGAGGTGTTACCTTTGATTGGTTGCTGCTGGACTTCCGCAAGGAACCAGTCTTTTTGCAATGATTGGTCCATTTCAAGTTATCTAAGTAAAGAACTTTGCAAATTGTAAGGAAGGTGTTGATTTGTTGTCAATACGCTCAAAGCTAACACCTAGCGCAAGCTGTATACGTTAGCATTAGCTTGGGAATCGATCAGAGATGTTCCTTATGGATCCAGATCACCTGTGTGCTCATAAAAATAACACATTTCTAAATGGTTTCCACCATCAGAGTGTGAGAGACTACCTGCGAAGCACGACAACACTCCCTCAGCAGTTGTTTGTTCACAGATACCACTCTCTGGGTTGCCATGGTGACAGCCAAGGGCTTAAAGATCGACGCATTAGTCATTGTGGCCGTCCATCAGCCACTAATAGAGGGAGCTGTAGCCTTTTTAGCCAGCATGGCTCTCTAATTCCTCCTCCTTTTCACCAATTCACAGTCTTCTCTCGCCATCCGTCTCTCCAGTGAATCAATAATTCCCAACCAGCTCTGCTTGTTGCCTCTACTTCACAACTATTTTGCCATGAAAGAAAGAAACTGTTGAGAGATCAGAGTCGGCTTCCTGCGTCGTTAACACTCTGTTTAACTAATTAACCTCTCCATGCCATTCCCTCTCTTCATCATCCGTCCGACTCGCTCCACCAAACGCTGCTTTGTGGAGTCGGGGAGGAAGCGGAGGACTCACAACTAAATGCTCCTCGTTGAAAGAGAAAAAATAATTTGTTTATCTGCCCCATGATTCAGATCCACTCTAAAAATTAATGGGTTCTCCGTCCGTCCACACTACACCCACCTGAACAACCATCAGGAAAATTGGTCCGATAGTTTTTGTTATCCTGCAAACATACCAGGGCCAAAACGTGACCGGATACCAACTAACGTTACCTAACTTGGGAGAAACTTTACTTTTCCTTTTGTGTTAGGACCAATGAGAATGAAAAACAGGAAGGGAGCAGCAGGTGAAAGGCGACCCCGGCCGCTAGTAGACCGACTCACCTGAACGCTCCAAGGAAAGTTTATTTTTAACACAAAACAGCTGAATGAAGCTGTTTCCGGCAAAAACAGAATGCTTTCCCATGATGCATTGAACTCTGTTAGGGAGAGAATCTGAGTTATGTGAAAAAAGTTCCTACAAAAAGCTTCTGGTGGAAAGCCTCCTCTCGTTCTGCTCTTGTAATTGATGGCGTTGGGCAAAAAGGAGCGGTGAACAACACAACACGGCTCGTACGGACCGACCGGAGCGAACACTCGTCCAGAACGAGTGTTCGCTCTGGGACCGTCCTTCATGAAACTTCATGAAGATACAGAGAAGCTTCAACAGAACTGATATCCTACAACATGGACGTACAGGTAAGATAAATAGTTGGTCTATATCGCGGAATTTCGTTAATGTACACCTGTATTTCAGGTCTGACTCTCAGAGGGTGAAAGATCAACTCTCATTGGTCGGTCAGACTATTTCCGTTTCTTTCAGCGCTCTGACGCCGGCTGAAGAAAATCCATTTCCCCCCCCCGGCCGCCAGCTGAGGCTCCGCTCTCGTAAATTTAGCAGCTTCCTCCTTCACAAACACTCGTCCTGCAGCTTTTACATTACGCTGCTGTTATTTGTGCGTCGGCCGCTACAGGGAGGCCCTGACAGACGGGGTTTAAAAGCCGGCGCGTACAGTCAGACAGTCAATTACTTCCTGCTAGAATAACTCCTCTCCACCTCCAAAGTGGAGCCTTCCGAGTGACAAAATCATTTTTAAGCCATTTCTAGTCTGATGGTTGTTTTTTCTTCACAGCAATGGAAAAGTTTTCTTTTCCCAAACTCTTCCTGTTGGTCTGCAGGACAACACGGACATGGAGTTTAAATGATTTGATGTTTGTGGAAATATCTCAAATCACCCTAATGAACCCAACATCATGTCCAGGAGATTCCCTTATATGAACACTACTGTCGCTGAACTTACAAAAAAATGCACAAGATCCTACAATTCCCATCATGCAACAAGCCCATCACCACCTTGTGATGTCATCATTATTCCTCCAACCTCCACTGGTTATATTATTGTCTCGTGGAAAAAACCGTTGATCAAACGGTTCCTCTGAGAGGAGCTGAGATATGTTGAACCACAGAGACTCTAGAACGAGTGGGTCAGGGTTAGGTTAAGGTATGGGTTGGGGCTAGGGTTAGGGCTGGGTTTGGGGATAGGGTTGGGGTTGGGACTAGGGTTAGGGTTGGGGTTACGGTTGGTTTTGGGGATAGGGTTAGGGTTAGGGTTGGGGCTAGGGTTAGGGTTGGGGCGACGGTTAGGGTTACCCTAGCCCCAACCCTAACCCTAGCCCCAACCACAGCCAAAACCCCAACCCCAACCCTAGCCCCAAGCCCAACCCCAAACCTAACCCCAACCCTAACCTTCGCCTCAACCTCAACTCTAACCCTAGCCCCAACCCTAACCCCAACCCTAAACCTAACCCTAGCCCCAACCCCAAACCTAACCCCAACCCTAACCCTCGCCTCAACCCCAACTCTAACCCTAGCCCCAACCCTAAACCTAACCCTAGCCCCAACCCTAACCCTAGCCACAACCCTAACCCTATCCCCAATTCTAACCCCAACCCTAACCCTGGTCCCAACCCTAACCCTAGCCCCAACCCTAACCCAAAACCTAGCCCTAGCCCCAACCCTAACCCCAACCATCGCCCCAACCCTAAACCTAACCCTAGCCCCAACCCCAAACATAACCCTAACCCTAACCTGAATTCCTAACCCTAACCCTAACCCTAACCCCAACCCTAACCCTAACCCTAGTCCCAACCCTAAACCTAACCCTAGTCCCAACCCTAACCCTAGCTCCAACCCTAACCCTAACCCTAGCTCAAACCCTAGCCCCAACCCTAACCCTAGCCCCAACCCTAACCCCAAACCTAGCCCTAGCCCCAACCCTAACCCCAACCATCGCCCCAACCCTAAACCTAACCCTAGCCCCAACCCTAACCCCAGCCCCAACCCTAGCCCCAACCCCAAACCTAACCCCAACCCTAAACCTAACCCTAGCCCCAACCCTAAACCTAACCCTAGCCCCAACCCTAGCCCCAACCCTAACCCTAGCCACAACCCTAACCCTATCCCCAATTCTAACCCTATCCCCAACCCTAACCCCAGCCCGAACCCTGAACCCCAAACCTAACCCTAACCCAAACCTGAATTCCTAACCCTATCCCCAACCCTAACCCCAACCCTAACCCTAGTCCCAACCCTAAACCTAACCCTAGTCCCAACCCTAACCCTAGCTCCAACCCTAACCCTAACCCTAGCTCCAACCCTAGCCCCAACCCTAACCCTAGCCCCAACCCTAACCCCAAACCTAGCCCTAGCCCCAACCCTAACCCCAACCATCGCCCCAACCCTAAACCTAACCCTAGCCCCAACCCTAACCCTAGCCCCAACCCTAACCCCAGCCCCAACCCTAACCCCAACCCTAAACCTAACCCCAGCCCCAACCCCAAACCTAACCCAAACCCTAACCCTCGCCTCAACCCCAACTCTAACCCTAGCCCCAACCCTAACCCTAACCCCAACCCTAAACCTAACCCTAGCCCCAACCCTAAACCTAACCCTATCCCCAACCCTAACCCCAGCCCCAACCCTAGCTCCAACCCTAACCCTATCCCCAACCCTAAGCCTAACCCTAACGCTAGCCCCAACCCCAAACCTAACCCTAGTCGCAACCCTAACCCTAGCTCCAACCCTAACCCTAACCCTAGCTCCAACCCTAGCCCCAACCCTAACCCTAGCCCCAACCCTAGCCCCAACCCTAACCCTAGCCCCAACCCTAACCCCAACCCTAACCCTATCCCCAACCCTAATCCTACCCCTAACCCTAGCCCCATCCCTAACCCTCGCCCAACCCTAACCCTAGCCCCAACCCTAACCCTAGCCCCAACCCTAACCCCAACCCTAGCCCCAACCCTAACCCTATCCCCAACCCTAACCCTAGCCCCAACCCTAACCCCAACCCTTACCCTAGCCCTAACCCTAACCCCAAACCTAGCCCTAGCCCCAACCCTAACCCCAACCATCGCCCCAACCCTAAACCTAACCCTAGCCCCAACCCTAACCCCAGCCCCAACCCTAACCCCAACCCTAACCCTATTCCCAACCCTATCCCCAACCCTAATCCTACCCCTAAACTTAGCCCCAACCCTAACCCTATCCCTAACCCTAACACTATGCCCAACCCTAAACTTAGCCCCAACCCTAACCCTATCCCCAACCCTAACACTATGCCCAACCCTAACCCTAGCCCCAACCCTAACCCTATCCCCAACCCTACCACTATGCCCAACCCTAACCCTAGCCCCAACCCTAACCCTATCCCCAACCCTAACCCCAACCCTAGCCCCAAACCTAACCTTAACCCTATCCTTAGGGCTAAGGTTGGGGTTTGGGCTAGGGCTTGGGGCTAGGGTTGGGGTTCGGGCTGGGGTTAGGGTTAGGTTTAGGGTTGGTGCTAGGGTTAGGGTTGGGGCTAGGGTTAGGGTTGGGGCTGGGGCTAGGGTTGGGGCTGGGGTTAGGGTTGGGGCTAGGGTTAGGTTTAGGGTTGGGGCGATGGTTTGGGTTAGGGTTTGGGCTAGGGCTAGGTTTGGGGTTAGGGTTAGGGTTGGGGCTAGGGTTAGGGTTGGGGCTAGGGTTGGGGCTAGGGTTAGGGTTGGGGCTAGGGTTGGGGTTGGGGTTAGGGTTGGGGTTCGGGCTGGGGTTCGGGTTAGGTTTAGGGTTGGTGCTAGGGTTAGGGTTGGGGCTAGGGTTGGGGCTGGGGCTAGGGTTGGGGCTGGGGTTAAGGTTGGGGCTAGGGTTAGGTTTAGGGTTGGGGCGATGGTTGGGGTTTGGGCTAGGGCTTGGGGCTAGGGTTGGGGTTCGGGCTGGGGTTAGGGTTAGGTTTAGGGTTGGTGCTAGGGTTAGGGTTGGGGCTAGGGTTAGGGTTGGGGCTTGGGCTAGGGTTGGGGCTAGGGTTAGGTTTAGGGTTGGGGCGATGGTTGGGGTTAGGGTTGGGGCTAGGGCTAGGTTTGGGGTTAGGGTTGGGGTTGGGGCTAGGGTTGGGGCTAGGGTTAAGGTTGGGGCTAGGGTTGGGGTTGGGGTTAGGGTTGGGGCTAGGGTTGGGGCTAGGGGTTGGGGCTGGGGCTAGGGTTGGGGCTGGGGTTAGGGTTGGGGCTGGGGTTAGGGTTGGGGCTGGGGTTAGGGTTGGGGCTGGGGTTAGGGTTGGGGCTAGGGTTAGGTTTAGGGTTGGGGCGATGGTTGGGGTTAGGGTTGGGGCTAGGTTTGGGGTTAGGGTTGGGGCTAGGGTTAGGGTTGGGGCTAGGGTTGGAGCTAGGGTTAGGGTTAGGGTTGGAGCTAGGGTTAGGGTTGCGACTAGGGTTAGGTTTGGGGTTGGGGCTAGCGTTAGGGTTAGGCTTAGGGTTGGGGATAGGGTTAGGGTTGGAGCTAGGGTTGGGGCTGGGGTTAGGGTTGGGGATAGGGTTAGGTTTAGGGTTGGGGCTAGGGTTAGGTTTAGGGTTGGGGTTAGGGTTAGGGTTGGGGTTAGAGTTGGGGTTGAGGCGAGGGTTAGGGTTTGGGTTAGGTTTGGGGTTGGGGCTGGGGTTAGGTTTAGGGTTGGGGTTAGGGTTGGGGCTGGGGTTAGGGTTGGGGCTAGGGTTAGGGTTGGGGCTAGGGTTAGGTTTAGGGTTGGGGCGATGGTTGGGGTTAGGGTTGGGGCTAGGGCTAGGTTTGGGGTTAGGGTTGGGGCTAGGGTTAGGGTTGGGGCTAGGGTTGGAGCTAGGGTTAGGGTTAGGGTTGGAGCTAGGGTTAGGGTTGGGACTAGGGTTAGGTTTAGGGTTGGGACTAGGGTTAGGGTTGGGGTTAGGGTTGGGGATAGGGTTAGGAATTCAGGTTTGGGTTAGGGTTAGGTTTGGGGTTCAGGGTTCGGGCTGGGGTTAGGGTTGGGGATAGGGTTAGAATTGGGGATAGGGTTAGGGTTGTGGCTAGGGTTAGGGTTGGGGCTAGGGTTGGGGCTAGGGTTAGGTTTAGGGTTGGGGCTAGGGTTAGGTTTAGGGTTGGGGTTAGGTTTGGGGTTGGGGCTAGGGTTGGGGCTGGGGTTAGGGTTGGGGCTAGGGTTAGGTTTAGGGTTGGGGCGATGGTTGGGGTTAGGGTTGGGGCTAGGGCTAGGTTTGGGGTTAGGGTTGGGGTTAGGGTTAGGGTTGGGGCGAGGGTTAGGGTTACCCTAGCCCCAACCCTAACCCTAGCCCCAACCACAGCCCAAACCCCAACCGTAACCCTAGCCCCAACCCCAACCCTTGCCCCAACCCCAAACCTAACCCCAACCCTAACCCTCGCCCCAACCCTAACCCTATCCCCAACCGCAACCCTAGCCCCAACCCTAACCCCAACCCTAAACCTAACCCTAGCCCCAATCATAAACCTAACCTTAGCCCCAACCGTAACCCTAGCCACAACCCTAACCCTATCCCCAATTCTAACCCTATCCCCAACTCTAACCCCGGCCCGAACCCCAAACCTAACCCTAACCCCAACCCTAACCCTATCCCCAACCCTAACCCTATCCCTATCCCCAACCCTCGCCCCAACCGTATCCCCAACCCCAGCCCCAGCCCTAACCCTAGCCCTAACGTGAAATTCCCAACCCTATCCCCAACCCTAACCCCAACCCCAGCCCCAACCCTAGCTCCAACCCTAACCCTATCCCCAACCCTAACCCTAGTCCCAACCCCAAACCTAACCTTAGTCCTAACCCTAACCCTAGCTCCAACCCTAACCCTAACCCTAGCTCCAACCCTAGCCCCAACCCTAACCCTAGCCCCAACCCTAGCCCCAACCCTAACCCTAGCCACAACCCTAACCCTATCCCCAATTCTAACCCTATCCCCAACCCTAACCCCAGCCCCAACCCTAACCCTAACCCTAACCCTATCCCCAACCCTAACCCTAACCCTAGCCCCAACCCCAAACCTAACCCTAGTCCCAACCCTAACCCTAGCTCCAACCCTAACCCTAACCCTAGCTCCAACCCTAGCCCCAACCCTAACCCTAGCCCCAACCCTAACCCCAAACCTAGCCCTAGCCCCAACCCTAACCCCAACCATCGCCCCAACCCTAACCCCAGCCCCAACCCTAACTCCAGCCCCAACCCTAGCCCCAACCCCAACCCTAACCCCAGCCCCAACCCTAATCCCTAGCCCCAACCCTAACCCTAGCCCCAACCCTAACCCCAAACCTAGCCCTAGCCCCAACCCTAACCCCAACCATCGCCCCAACCCTAACCCTAGCCCCAACCCTAACCCCAGCCCCAACCCCAGCCCCAACCCTAGCCCCAACCCTAACCCTAGCCCCAACCCTAACCCCAGCCCGAACCCCAACCCTAGACCCAAGCCCTAGCCCAAACCCCAACCCTAGCCCTAAGGATAGGGTTAAGGTTAGGGTTGGGGCTAGGGTTAGGGTTGGGGCTAGGGTTAGGGTTGGGCATAGTGTTAGGGTTGGGGATAGGGTTAGGGTTGGGGCTAGGGTTAGGGTTGGGGCTAGGGTTAGGGTTGGGGATAGGGTTGGGGATAGGGTTAGGGTTAGGGTTGGGGCTAGGGTTGGGGCTAGGGTTGGGGTTAGGGCTAGGGTTGGGGATGGGGCTAGGGTTGGGGATGGGGCTAGGGTTAGGGTTGGGGCTAGGGTTGGGGTTAGGGCTAGGGTTGGGGATTGGGCTAGGGTTAGGGTTGGGGCTAGGGTTGGGGTTAGGGTTAGGGTTAGGGATAGGGTTAGGGCTAAGGTTAGGGCTAGGGTTGGGGTTGGGGTTAGGGATGGGGCTAGGGTTGGGGATGGGGCGAAGGTTAGGGATAGGGTTAGGGTTGGGGCTAGGGTTAGGGTTGGGGCTAGGGTTATGGTTGAGGATAGGGTTAGGGTTGGGGATAGGGGTGGGGTTGGGGCTAGGGTTGGGGGTAGGAGTAGGGTTGGGGATAGGGTTGGGAATATGGTTAGGGTTGGGGTTAGGTTTGGGAATAGGGTTGGGGTTAGGGTTAGGGTTGGGCATAGGGTTAGGGTTGGGGCTAAGGTTAAGGTTGGGGCTGGGGTCATCCTACCCCTAACCCTAGCCCCAACCCTAACCCCATCCCTAACCCTAACCCTAGCCCTAGCCCTAACCCCAACCCCAGCCCTAGCCCCAACCCCAGCCCTAGCCCCAACCCCAGCCCTAGCCCCAACCCTAACCCTAGCCCCAACCCTAGCCCAAATCCTAACCCTAGCCCCAACCCTAACCCTATGCCCAACCCTATCCCCAACCCTCGCCCCAGCCATAACACTATCCCCAAACCCTAACCCCAGCCCCAACCCTGACCCCAGCCCCAACCTTAACCTTAGCCCCAACCTTAACCTTAGCCCCAACCCTTACACTAGCCCCAACCTTAACCTTAGCCTCAACCCTAACCCTAGCCCCAACCTTAACCCTAGCCCCAACCCTAACCCTATCCCGAACCCCAGCCCCAACCCTAACCCTATCCCCAACCCTAACCCTAAACGTAGCACAACCCTAACCCCAACCCTAACCCTCGCTCCAAACCTAGCCCCATCACCAACCCTAACCCCATCACCAACCCTAACCCTAGCCCCAACCACAGCCCCAACCCTATCCCCAACCCTAACCCTAGCCCCAACCCTAACCCTATCCCTAACCCCAACCCTAACCCTATCCCTAACCCCATCCCTAACCCTAAGGTCCATGCCTAACCCTAGCCCCAACCCTAGCCCCAACCCCAACCCTAGCCCCAACCCTAACCCTAGCCCCAACCCCAGCCATAAAACTATCCCAAACCCTAACCCCAGCCCCAACCCTAACCCTCGCCCCAACCCCAACCCTAACCCCAGCCCCAACCTTATCCCTAACCCTAGCCACAACCCTAGCCCCAACCATCACCCCAACCCTAACTCTAGCCCCAACCCTAGCCCCAACCCTAGCCCCAACCCCAGCCGCAACCCTAGCCCTAGCCCCAACCCTCACCCCAACCCTAACCCTAAACCTAGCCCCAACCCTAACCCTAAACCTAGCCCCAACCCTAACCCTAACCCCAGCCCCAACCCTAACCCCAGCCCCAACCATTCCCCAACCCTAGACCAGCCCCAACCCTAGCCCCAACCCTCGCCCCAACCCTAACTCTAGCCCCAGCCCTAGCCCCGACCCTAACCCTAACCCTATCCCCAACCCTAACCCCAGCCCTATCCCCAACCCTAACCCTCGCCCCAACCCTAACCCCAGCCCTATCCCTAACCCTAGCCCCAACCCCAACTCTAGACCCAGCCCCAACCCTAGCCCCAACCCTAGACCCAACCCCAGCCGCAACCCTAGCCCTAGCCCCAACCCTCACCCCAACCCTAACTCTAGCCCCAACCCTAACCCTCGCCCCAGCCATAACACTATCCCCAACCCCTAACCCTAACCCTATGCCCACCCCTAACCCTATCCCCAAGCCTAACCCTAGCCCCAATTCGGCTACGGTTAGCATCCCACCTGCTGCTCGGCCAGCTTCCTCTGGATCTCGTCGCTGTGACACATGCTGTAGACCACTGGCTTGGCGAGCTCCGCCTCGATGCGGGACAGCCAGGTCCGCAGGTTGCTCATGTTCTTGTCGAGCTGCTGCACAGTCACCAGAGTCTCCTTCAGCTTCCTCACCCTGCAAGACCCACAGGGGGTGTTAGAGAGCAGCCGCACGTTTCCTCCTCATCACATCCTGTTAGCCCCCCCCTATTAGCAACGAGAAACTGGAGCGCCAAAGGTGAGCGTCTGCTTCTGTCTGGAATAGTAGAGAGTCATCAGCATCACGGCTGTCCTCAAAGGGCCAGATGTAACTTAATGTAACTCAATGTAATGTAACAGCGAGCAGGCTGCAGTGTCCTCTGCTCTGAGCGAGTTTGTTGTGCTTCATTTAGCATTTTTTTCCCATGTTTCTGTTTATATTATTTTTACATAACTTTAGATAATGTATATCACTAGGCTAGTGTACTCCAGGGATGAGTTGATGTCCATGAGGGTCAAAGGAGACCCAGCAACACGCGATCTCATCCCCCTGAGCTCCGACGGAGATATCGCGGATGCCGAGCGGGTCGCGTTGAAAGGACTAGACTACCGGCTAGAGCCGCTAACCGGAGGAGAGTCAAGCCCTCCGTCCCCTCCGTCATCACGGGGAACGTGAACTCTCTACCCAACAAGTTGGACGAACTGACGGCGCTGTGCAGGACTGAACAGCGCTACCGGGAGACCAGCTTGTTGGTGTTCTCAGAGACGTGGCTAACTGGCGACGTGCTGGACGCTAACGTCCGACTACCCGGCTTCTCCTCCGTACGAGCGGACCGGGACACGAACACCGCCGGTAAGAAGAAAGGAGGTGGATTAATCATCTACACCAACGATAGATGGTGCCATCCGGGACATGTGACGGTGAAATCAACACTGTGTAACCGATCTGGAGCTAACAGCTGTTAGCATCAGACCCTACTACCTGGCACGTGAATTCTCACACGTTATTGTCCTCGCCGTCTACATCCCTGCACGGGCGGACCCTGAGACGACACGAGAGACCATCTGTGGGACCACCTCTGCTCTTCGGACCCGGCACCCGGAGGCGCTCGTCATTATCACCGGTGACTTTAATCACGCCCATCACGAAGCCACGCCCATCACATGGACCTGCTGCTCATCACGGCGTCTAGGTCACACCACCGTTCTCACGCGTGACCCAACAGGACTCGTTAGCGTCGACCTACATCTGAGCAGGAGCTGCCTTCCGGTGGCCAACATCGTCAGGGGTAACCGCATTCTGATTGGATGCCGCTGGAGGAGATGACGGATTCCAAGAGAACGGCCTGAACAATGAAACATTCTGCAGGTTCTGTCAGATGGAGATCCTCCATCAGGGTTTACCGGCGGCGTCTGACAGCTGATGTGTGAACGCTGATGTGTGAACGCTCGTGAGCAACACGCCACGTGAATTCCGTTGTGGGTCATTGTACATTGTGGTGTCGGTTCATTAAGGGCAGGAGCACACCGTGTTACTGCTGGGTTCTTATCAGATCCACATCATGATCTGCACATTAAGATAAGTATTAGTAGAGTATAACGACTCCTACTCTCTCCTTTGATTAGCTTCGGGCAAAAATAACAACACGACCTCACAAACTGAGGAAAGTGATCCGTTCACACCCACACCCGCCTCAAAGTCCGCCCACAAGAGTCATCAGAATAAAACACAGCATCGTCACGCGTGTATATTTGCATTTTCTAACCATGTTGTGATCTTACAAGAATGAAACAGCAGTACCGTCTGAAACAGCCAGGGGGCAGCGTCAGCAAGATTCAGGCAAAGGTTTACGGAAACAACGTGATGTGAAAATGTGAAAAGTAAAGTTTCTCTACTTTATTAACCGGGTTTGCGATCAGAAACACCTCCCATCGTCACGTCTTAGTTGGTGTAGTTTGACCAGCGCTGCCCTCTGGTGGTAACCATGAAAAACACGCCTGGAGGAGGCACCAAGTTTGTCAAGTTTTTGAGCAGCAACTTTTCTTAAAATCTGTTTTATCATCTGGAAATACTGTGAGCTTTTGCGTGTGTCCACAGGAAACAGAATAAAATGTAAGTTGTGGTGGGTTTAACTATGAGTCCAGTCTAACCCTAACCCTAACCCTAACCCTAACCCACGACCTCTGGTGTTAAATGTCCACGAGATTAAAATCAGTGTGAAAATGACCTGTAGTGATAAAACCTTCCACCGCCTGAGGAACCTGAGTGAAACCAGACCTAACCACTGGTCACCTGATCCCCAGCCTCAACCAATCACACGTCACACTGTGGCCGTCTGGACGTTCTGTCAACCAGCAGGACCAGGTGATGCAGCGAGAGACCAAACTGGAACCAAACCAGAACCAAACCAGAACCAAACCAGAACCAAACCAGAACACACCGGAACCAAACCAGAACCAAACCAGAACCAAACTGCAACCAAACTGGATGTGTGTGTGTGTTTGTGTGTGTGTGTGTGTGTGTGTGTGTGTGTGTGTGAGCAGATTACTCTTAAGGTTTACGTCTCCACATCACGTGAGGACGTGGCGATAAATGCAAACAGGAACTCCAGCGTCATAGTAGCATGAATCACACACACACACACACACACACACACACACACACACACACACACACACACACACACACACACACACACACACACACACACACACACACACACATTCCTCTGCAGAACAAACGACTGTGTCTGATGGACTCCATCAGCTCTGGATGTCTCAGCATCCGTCCGCTGCAGCGACAAAGCCCACCCATCCCCCACGCTGCTGCCTTCACTGGTCTCTTCCTCCTCTTCCTCCTCTCCCTCCTCCTCTTTATCGCAGCTAAACACCCGATCTGCTCCTAGTCTACATCCTCAGCCTCGTGCCGGTCGCCGTGCCGACGGCTCGGCATCGGCATCAGTGGTACTTACGGGCCGGTGAGGAGGCTACTCCATGGCGATGGCTCATCAGCTGGCAAGGCCCCGCCCCCTCCTCACCCCTCCCTCACATTCTTCCCGTTCCTCCTCCTCTTCTTCCTCCTCAAACATCTGGATGCTAACAGGTTCAATGCTAAATCAAAGAGCCCAAACATCTTCTGGTCAAATAAGATTAAACGGATCAAAAGCAAACCTTTTTTAAAACGCTTTTTTTTTTGCTAATTTTTTCACCATTTTATCACGACTTTATTGTGGAAGCTGCTTACTGCTAAGCTAACAGGGTTAGCCTACGTCGTGTGTTGGACAAACAGGACTGATGGAGCGTAGCAGTGTAGCCGCTGGCTGCTCGTGTGTCCATGTCGCCCTCCTGTGGTGACTCTGAGAAGGACGACACAGCACTGAAATGTTCTATGTTGACGGTCTGCAGCCAATCAGAACCAGTCATTCACTCAGAAAGTGTCCAGGTGACTCCGGGGGACGTGACGCCGTCTTTCAGGCGCTTCAGGTAGTTTATAAAACTTCCACGTCGTTTTACAGTCAGCGCAGATAAAACAGGAAGTTGGTTCCAGTCGGTCGCAGCTGCAGCCGTGACCGACGACTGGTGGAGGACTCTGTGGGGAGCCTCGGTCCAGAAAACCACCATCTGCCAGTTTTCCATTTGAAACGAACACGCCTGGGGGGTCAGAGAGGATTTATCACCGGAGTGAAGGATGGAGTGATGGAGGTGGAGGAAGAACCGCAGGAAGGATGAACGGAAAGAGAGACGTGTTCCAGTAGAGGTCGTCCACACGGAGACGTCTTTGTCCACACACAATGAACCTCAATCAGCATCTGGTCCGCTGTGTGTGTGTGTGTGTGTGTGTGTGTGTGGGGGGGGTATTCCACAGCCGTCTAACCTAAATCCATAAACTCTTGTTTTAGATGGTTTTACATGACAAAGGATCAAGTGATGGAGAAGAGCTCCACAATATAATCTTTTCAAAAAGTGACATCCTGCAGCAACGTGAACCTGATCACCTGGACCTGAACCCCAAACCAAACCTGAACAGGAACCCCAACCCTAACCTGATACCGGACCCTAACCCAAACCTGAAACTGAATCCTACCCTGAAACCAAACCCGAACTTGAAAACAGATCCTAACCCGAAAGTGAACCCAAACCCGAACAGGAACATAACCCTAATCTGAAACCGCACCCTAACCCAAACCTGATATCAAACCTGAACACGAACCCCGACTGAAACCAAACCCTAATCTGAAACCAAACCCGAAACTAAGCCCTAACCCAAACCCTAACCTGAAACTGAATCCTAAACTGAAAACGAACCCAAATCTTAACCCGAACATGAACCCAAAACCTAACCTGAAACAGAAGCCTAACACTAACTTGAGGCCTAACCCTAACCCCAATCCTACCCCTAATCCTAGCCCCTAACCCCATTCCTAATCCCTAACCTTAACCACAATCCTAACCCCAACCCTAACCCCTAACCCTAATCCTAACCCCAATCCTAACCCCAATCCTAACCCCAACCCTAACCCCTAACCCTAATCCTAACCCCAATCCTAACCCCAATCCTAACCCTAATCCTAACCCCAATCCTACCCCTAATCCTAGCCCCTAACCCCAATCCTAACCCCAACCCTAACCCAAACCTCGACATTTAAAGACACGGCTTCCTTCACCTCCTCCCAGACGACACCACCTTGTTGCACTGACCCCCACGAGGAGGCGCTGTGCTCCCAGACAGAACATGTGATGGTGATGTTGCCACACTGGACCAGGGAGTTGGACCCCAACTGACCCCCCAGAACCACCAGAACCAGGAGTTTCTGTTGGACGTTTCCACAGTTTATTGACGTTTCAGCGTTTCTTCCAGCCAACATCCCATAAATTGGGTTTGTCTTGATTCCTACGTCTCTTTTACAACTTAACAGGGACAGACCAACATTCACCCCCCATGGGGCAATATTTCACCTCCTTCACCTTCATCATGGAGGGTCTGTGTTTTCACGCTCCACAACAACTGTAGTAACTGAGCACATAAACCCGACCGTCAAACACAAAAACACTAAAGTCGTCTGTCTGGACGCCGTCGTTAATCTGCCCCAAACTAAATAACATCCAAACTAATGGACTCCACAAACAGAGAGACAAAACCAGCCCCCCCATAAAGGAAGGACCTCTGAAGAGGAGGAACATCTGCCCCACGTGCATCTCCTGGACACAATAGGGACGGACGTGGCCCCCAAGGGCCCGGCGCTACAAAGGCTCGTGTCAGCAGACGGCAGCTGCTGGGTCGACGCCTGGTTTGCTTTGGGACACAAAGGCGGGCGGCGGCGCCGTGTCAACGCGTCTAATCCCACCTCAGCAGCGTCCCGCCGCAGCGGAGAGGAGACAAAGGCTGGGGGGCGACGTCCAACACGGGACACGTCTGAAAACATGTGACTCCATCGACGGACCGACCAATGACAACACCTCGTGTCTCTGTCTGTGTTGGGGAGGAGGGGGGACGGAGATGGAGGTGGAAAACGACCAGTAACAGCTGTCCTTTACTGGTGTTGGTGGAGTCGGTCCGGGTTTGGGTTCGGACCCCCAGGGGTCTGGGTCGTTTTGAGGTTACTATCATGATGCATCAGGATACGTTCTGACACCATGAAGCTTATTTTACATCATTTATTCACCAGTTCTTTGGTGGTGCTTTTGAAAGGCAGCCTTTTAGCCCGTTTTAGCTTTACAGTAATCCGTCGTTCCAGGACCACCCGCAAATAACGCAAGTTTTATTATTTAGGGTAATCTAAACGTTTCTGAACCCTCCCCATACTGATATTAAACCACCTTTAAAACACTCTGATAGACTGTTTAAAGCACTTTTAAGTGTTTCTTTCACACACAATGCTGTCAGCCAATAGAAAGCGTGTACGGTATCATATGACAACCTACTAAAAATCTGCGATGAGGTGAAGCCAGGCATCTTTAAGCGTCAACACGCAAGGGATTACTGTCATTTCAACTTCGACTAGTCAATGAATCGAGTAACTTCTCATCTCGTTTCTATGGTAACAAATCATAGATCCTTATGAGACTCATATTCTGTGAAGTCAATTTATCTGCAGCTGATTTTCCTCCATTCTAATGACAGCGAAGGTCGGGATCTGAGGGGAGGGGGCAGGGCAATCTCACTATTGTTGGTCACGATCCAACAAGTGTATCCTGGACACACAACACGACACTCCTGACCCCAGATCCTCATCTGGATCCTCTCCAAGACGTTCTCATTTGTTCACGCCCCCTCACACCCCCCAACTCAGTTTCGTGAATATTTGTCAGTAGCTTTGGGTAATCCTGCTAACTGACTGACAAACGGCGACGGCGACGGTAAATGTCCCATGTAAACCGAAATGGATCCAGACCTGGTCGCTAAGCAGCCGCCATATGGCCGGTCTAAGTCCCCCCCCCCACCCAGACTGGTTCAGCCCATCTGGCCCCTGGGAACCCCCCCTTCCCTGGCTCGGCTCGACTCGCTGGGATTTACGTGAGGAACTGGTGAACCTGCAATCGACTCAACCTGGAGGTCAACAAACAGGCGATTACTGGAAAACAGTAATCACTCTAATAGTCCTGCTCTCCCTACCCACAATGCATCCTGCTGCATCATAATTACTGTTGTTTGACGACAAAAGCCTGAAGCGGAGCCGCTAATGCACAAAACCGTTCCACAGATCAACGTGTTGTTGCTTCCAAACGGGGTAATTATCCCCTGAAACGGAACGCTCAACGCCGTGAAAATACAGGAAAACAGTTCGTACGGGGTTAAAACCAGAAGAGCGTGAGTAAAAGGCAGGAAGTTAAAGCTTTTATTGATGAGTCATGTTTTACTTTACCCTGTCATGGTAAAAAAATGCAGTAAATCTTGACTCGTGCAGTTTCTGTGGTCTTGGACCGACAGCCGCCGCTGGACAGCAGAGATAGACACCTCTAAGACTTGATGTTAACGTGACTCCGCCGCCGCCTTCAAAAACATTTTAGAGTCAGAATAAATTTCAGCTAAACTGAGTCTGATTGTTCATACGATGGGATTAAATCTGCCGTTTGGTTCAAATGGAGTAAATGATCCCATCTCCATTGGGATAATATCAGCTGTCAGTCACACGTCTATCTGGAGTAAAGAGTCTCTCAGCTTCAGCCTCCCAGCAGATCCCTGGATTGGACGTGATGCTCATGGATTAATAAGAATATCCCTCAGAGCCTTTCTCCTCTAATCTAATCCCAGTAGAATAACAGCTGTGCTCAAACAGGAAGTCGACACACAACTGAAGCGACTGAACGACCACCATAAAACATGGAACATGTGAGAAGCTAAACATTAAATAGAATCCAGAACTTAGAACGTGTGAAAAAGTCCAGAAGCAGACGTTAAATCCTTCTTACCCCCCCGACCCCCAGGCACCGGACCCGAGTCGAGTTGCGTCGAACGAATCTATAAACAGGAAGTACGAGGTCGTTCTGGTTGTCTCAGAGTCTAGAGTCCAGCTTCACGCCGGGCGACGCCCTCATCACGGGACAACTGGACAGGTGGAAGCAAGTCGCCCACATTGACCCCCCCAGATGTCCTGCTGTCATGTGATCAACCCGCTTTAACCGCCTTCACATCAGCTGAGCATTCAGGCTAATGCTACAGCCCCTAATGCCTCAGTTAGCACGCAGCAGGTACATCATTTGGGAAGCATGGACTAACATGAAAAGGCTAAATGCTAATGTTCAACTTAATGTTGGGAGTTTTGCCGCACAATCATCAAACCAAGCCCACCTGACACCTGTGCAACCTGGAACTGGCTAGCAGCAGTTAGCATCTGCTATCACGCTACGACAGGGCTGCCATTGGTTCGTTTGGTTGCACACACGCTGATTTTTCTTCTGTTTGTGTTGGATGGCAGCTAGCATGCAGCTAGCATACAAGCATACCTGACCTGTTAGCACTGAAGCAACAGGTGTGTACAGGTGAACCTGGGCTAACGTCGCTAACCTGTTCCAAGTGGGTTTAAATCGACGTTAGCCCAGGTTCACCTGTACTGTTAGCGGTACCCCTGCCTGCGGCCCCGCCCTCACCTGGCCTCGATGTGGTCGAACAGGTGCTGCCAGCGGGCGTTGACGTCCTTCAGCGTGTCCCCCACCTCGGCCTCCTTGGTCCTGTTGGTGGCGCTGATGAGCTGCTCCCCCAGCTGCTTCAGGTGCGTCTTGTTCTCGCTGAACAGGTTGATCTCCTCCATGCAGTCCTGGAAGCGTTTCGGAGCACACTGACCATTAGCGCTCATTTATTAGCATCGCCGCTGTGGTTATCTCGGGCGGGGCGGCTCTAGATTGGCCTGAATGGAAACTAAAGTCTCCACCGTCACTGAAAATGAACGTTTAGGATTCAACCTCACTCCTGTTCCTACTTGGAACGCACCCCATTAACCTTTCTGGACCTACACGTCTGGATGTTTGCCAGGACGTCTGTGTTTTGGGGCAAGACTCTAAATCTACAGCATGAAAAGCTTTCAGCCCCCCACCGGGGCAATAAGCCCCTACGACCAATCGCCTTCTGCCCGGCACACCGTAACGAATGAGAGGGGCACAAACGACCCAGCTGTCGTCTCTCTACCAATCAGAGGCCCAGACCATCCATCCACCGCGTCGCCCACCCAGCCAGAGCGACGCGAATCGAACCCCCCACCCCCCACCCCAGGTCTTACCTTCTTCAGCTTCTCCACCATCTCCTCGATGTTGAGGTCGGAGTTGTGCGCCACCTTGTTCTCCATGTGCGTCAGCCAATCACAGAGCTCCTTGTTCTTCTGGTTGAAGATGATCCAGGCGTTGAGGCGGTCGGCGATCTCCTGCTTACGCAGAGACACCTGAACGGGAACGGGACCATTTGAGTCGCTAGAACCGAACCCCGACCCACAGCGTTAACACAGTCTGAACGTGAACATCGTGACCCAGGTGCATGATGGGAAACCTCACGAGCAAAACGTGATAACAGGTTAAAACCAGACAAGAAAAGTGGATTCACCAAAAATTAATGTCACAAATCCACCAGCATTCAACATTAGCATGTCCAGCTAGGCTTGTAGCCTCTACAGCTAACTACAATGCAAGATGCTAACTTGTTTTGTATCCATGGTAACGGAGCTAAAGGAATGACGCAATATTTAAAAAATAAGTTTTAGAGTATTTAGAAGTTTTACTTTGAAAATAACCATCGTTGTGGGCGGGACTTCCTGTGTAGAAACACAAACAGTAGAAACTGAAAGTCAGTCTGAATGCTGACCCCCCCACCCCTCTGCCCCGCCCCCCAGCACCCAACTTCATTTCCATACAAAAGCTCCTCATGTTGAAGCCTCTCAGCTCATCACAACTTTTCTCTGTGTCACCATCTGTTGCCCCCCCCCTGACCCCACGCCAACCCCCCCCCCCAGCCCAGACCTGTTGGTCCCTTCAGTCGCCCTAAAAAGACTCAACATTTACAACCTTAACTCCTCTTTAAAGGATTAATCTTTAAGGACACATGTGTCAAACTCAAGGCCCGGGGGCCAAATGTGGCCCTCCACTTTATTTTATGTGGCCCACAACAGTGTCTAAAAATAAATAGGCCAAAAGTGTGTACAGATTGTAAAGCCCTTTGAGACATTGTTTGTGAATCTGGGCTATATAAAAATAAATAAACTTGAAACTTGTGTTTTACCCAAAACTACATTTCCCACAATGCAGTAGTTCAGCCCATCTTAACTCTGACTAAACGTAGTGAACAAAGTTAACGTCCTAACTTGTGTCTGATGTTATTTTTCTTTATTGATTGATAGTTTGATCCTTGATTGATGGAGTTCTGTGGGTTTAATAACCTGACAAATGAAAAGGATTTATGTTAGAACAGAGAAACAAACAAACATGTTTTTTCTGTCTAACTGTAATGTTTGGAACTAGAATCAGTCAGAAATTCAGTTATTTAACATTAAGGAGTAGTTACATTTAGTTACATTACACTGAGTTACATTTAGTTACATTTATTAGTTACATTAAGGAGTAGTTACATTTAGTTACATTACACTGAGTTACATTTAGTTACATTTATTAGTTACATTAAGGAGTAGTTACATTTAGTTACATTACACTGACTTACATTTAGTTACATTTATTAGTTACATTAAGGAGTAGTTACATTTAGTTACATTACACTGAGTTACATTTAGTTACATTTATTAGTTACATTAAGGAGTAGTTACATTTAGTTACATTACACTGAGTTACATTTAGTTACATTTATTAGTTACATTAAGGAGTAGTTACATTTAGTTACATTACACTGAGTTACATTTAGTTACATTTATTAGTTACATTAAGGAGTAGTTACATTTAGTTACATTACACTGAGTTACATTTAGTTACATTACACTGAGTTACATTTAGTTACATTTATTAGTTACATTAAGGAGTAGTTACATTTAGTTACATTACACTGAGTTACATTTAGTTACATTTATTAGTTACATTAAGGAGTAGTTACATTTAGTTACATTACACTGAGTTACATTTAGTTACATTTATTAGTTACATTAAGGAGTAGTTACATTTAGTTACATTACACTGAGTTACATTTAGTTACATTTATTAGTTACATTAAGGAGTAGTTACATTTAGTTACATTACACTGAGTTACATTTAGTTACATTTATTAGTTACATTAAGGAGTAGTTACATTTAGTTACATTACACTGAGTTACATTTAGTTACATTTATTAGTTACATTAAGGAGTAGTTACATTTATTAGTTACATTAAGGAGTAGTTACATTTATTAGTTACATTAAGGAGTAGTTACATTTAGTTACATTACACTGAGTTACATTTAGTTACATTTATTAGTTACATTAAGGAGTAGTTACATACATTAGTTACATTAAGGAGTAGTTACATTAGTTACATCTGGTCCTGTGAGGACAGACGTGATGCTGAAATGAGTTTCAGGAGAACAAATCCAAATCCTCTCCTCAAACACAGTTTAAGGAAAGTTTAATCTCTAGTTAACCTGACTTCCTGTTTAACACTGGATTATTAATTTCCCACAGCCAGAACCGGTTTAAAGGAACCGGGTTCACCTGAAGCACCAAGCAACAGGAGGGGGGAGACTCCCCGGACCAACAGGATGAAGACCCTCTGGGTTCAGAACGTTTGAGACGCTCTGATTGGTCGAGCCGGTTCCGGACTCACCTTGAGGCAGAGCTCCTCCCACTGGCGGGTCAGGTGCTCCACCTGCTCCTGCAGCAGCAGCACGTCGTCGGTGATGATGAACTGGGACAGGTCGGTCTTCATGGCGCTCAGCTCCGCCAGGCGCTCAGCCCAGTCCTCCAGGGCGTCCTCGTTCTCCTGCATACCAGCACACAGTCACCAGACGCCCCCCCAGCGCTCGCTGCCGCGCCGACTCCCTCATGACCCCCCCAGCCCGGCCCCTTTCTCCTCCTCCTTCGCTCCGCCCACAGAGGATTATGGGCCGCCGGCCGTGGGACGGGCCGGGGGAGGGGTGAGTGTGGAGGGGGAGGGGCGGAGGATCAGGCCAGGGCGGGTCTGGGGGGAGGGGGGAGAGTGGAGGCGATGCTCTTCACTGGGACTGGACATGTTTGCTCACCTTTGACCCCCCAGGAGGAAGTTTGTGGGGCTCTACTTCCTGGAGTCCTTCAGCCCCGCCCACTGCTCTTTGTAGAGCTTTTATTTTATAAAACAGCATTTTAAGCATTTAAAAACTTCAAATCAACAAACTTAAAACTTAAAATGTTGCTGAGAATTAATTTTTAACGATCCGGAAAAAAATTCCACCTCGTGTACGAAAATTCAGAACTTTTGAAAAATGCTCTTTTTATTTTTTATTATTATCCAGAAAAAAATTCCAGCCTGTGTACGAATTCTGAAGTTCTTTTAATGTTGAAAAATACTGTTTCTATTTTTAAAAAAATAAAAAAATAAAAAAATAAAAATTAAGAAATTTGTATACAAGCAGGAATTTTATTTACAAAAAATAATGGTAATTTAAAAAATGAAAACAAAATCTTTCAACATGTAAGAACTTTAAATCTTGTTGAGAATTAAAATTTTAACAATCCAGAAAAAAATTCCAGTCTGTGTACGAATTCTGAAGTTTTTAAATGTTGAAAAATGCTGTTTTTATTTTTATTATTTAAAAATAAATAAATAAAAAAAATATATAAACAGCATTTTTCAACATTTAAAAACATTTAATTTGTACACAAGCTGGAATTTTATTAAAAAAAAAACAAAAAAACAAAGAAAGTAAAAACGACATTTTTTAATAAATAAAAACTTCAGAATTCGTACACGAGCTTGAATATATCCGGGATTATTAAAAATTTAAGTCTCAGCAAGATTACCCTAAACTTGTAAATCATGTGACCTGATGGAAGGTGACCCAGAACACCTGACGCTGAGCGGTCCGGTTTGAGGCTCACCTGGTTGAATCCCTCTGCTCTCGCCAACTCGTCATCGCTCTCTGGCATCGACTCGTTCAGTCTTGTCTTCACGTCCTTCAGCTGCATCATGCTGCTCGCCAGCCCAGCCTCGCAGCGCTCCCAGTTCTGAGCCGGGGGGGGGGAGAGAAAGGCCAGATTAATTGATCAGACCTGAACAATGGGGTCAAAGGTGAGAGGGTGGCCGGCGTCGTTAATCACAGCTGATTGGATCAACTCGCGGCTGGATGGAGGCTGGAGGCCTCACACACGTGAACACACACTACTTCACCTTGATGATGGCGTCGGTCAGCTCCATCCTGCGTCCCAGAAGGCTTTGCAGCTCGTCCCACTCCTCCTGCAGGGCCCCCAGATCCGCCTGCAGCCGCGTCTGCGTCTCCTCGTCGCCCATGGAGAAGAGCTGGCGGCCCACGTCCAGGGTGTGGACGAACCCGCACTGGTACCTCTGGAAGAGCAGCTCCGTGTGCTGAGGAGGGGGGCGGAGTCAAAGGAGGGGGGGCGGGGTCAAAGGAGGAGGAAGAGGAGGGTTGGACTTCATCACACTGATCCCTTCATGCTAATCAGCGCCTGTTTGTCCCGTGATGTAATCAGCTCATCGTTCAGCTTCCTGTCTGAGGCCACGCCCCCCAGGCTCCTCACCTGGAGGTCCTGGAGCGTCCGACGCAGCTGCTGCAGGCTGCAGCGGGCGGGGCCGGCGGGGGGCAGGAGGGCCCGCGCGGCCCCCAGGAAGCGCTGCAGCCGGGCCAGGCTGTGGCCGTACTGGTGCCAGTGCTTCACCAGCCCCTCCACCAGGAGGCGCCGCTGCTCCGCCCGCAGCACCGCCCCCTGCCAGTGCTCCCGCAGCCGCGCCAGCTTCAGCACGAAGTCGCCCCTGGAGACATTCAGGGAAACCCCGTTATGTAGATGGTAAACCCAACAAGACATTCAGGCTGAACTTAAACTAAACATTTATCTACTAGCGTTAGCATGCTAACAGGCCTGAACTGAGAAACACTAGCTGCTTTCGTTAGCATGCAAGATTTAGCATGCCTGGTAACTTTTAGCATTCTAACAACTAAATATGCTAACAACTAACATGTACAGCCTTTAATAATGTAAATAATTGGATGCATGCTAACAGTAGGCTAACATTAACCCTTTCATGTGAAGCTACAACCTAGCGACATTATCTTCAGACGAATTAACAACTTAATCAAACAGAAGTTTAACCATCAGAAATGAACGTATTTTAGCAGGAGCTAGCATGTAGCCAGTTGGTTAGCTTGCCCCGCCCCCTCACCTGTCCTCCACCTGTCCTCTGTGCAGCAGGTGGAGGGCGTCGCTCAGGACGGCGTGGAGGATCTGGTGTCCGGTGGAGAGTTCCGCCTGGAAGCGCTGAAACGGCGGACAGGTGTGAGCGTTAGCTAACAGGTAGCCACACAGGTAACGACCAATCGCTGCTCTCGCCCCGCCCCACCTTCAGGGTACACAGCTGCTGGCGGAGGCCGGCGTAGGAGCCGGCCACGCCCACGGCCAGCCCGTCCTCCATCCTCTGCAGGAAGGACATCCAGCTCTCACACTTCTGCTGGAAGTTCTGCTGCCTCAGCGCCTCCGTCTGCCGCTCACTGCCCCGCCCCCACAACACACGCCCCCGTGTCTGGCCCCGCCTCCAGGCTAATGTGTGCTAGTGAACTGGATCATGCTATGATTAGCCGTCTGACCTGCAGGCTTCCTGCGCTCTGGCGGCGGCGGCGGCCCAGCGGCGGTTGAGGCGGTGCAGGCGGGGGGCGGCGGGGGCCACGCCCGGCGTGGGGGTGTGGCTCAGCTCGTTCAGGACGTCCAGGTCAGCGGAGCGGCCGCTCGGCTCCAGGAGGGCCTGGGGGGGTAGAGGACACGCGTGTGAGCCACACCCGGCGTGCGATTGGCTCCTGCCTCTCGGGGCTCCGCCCACCTGCTGGGGGGTCCCGGGGGGGTCCCGGAGGCGTTCCTCCCAGACGTCCAGACTCTCCTCCAGCGACGCCAGCAGCTCTGAGAAGCGCTCCAGACGCCCCAGCTCCGCCTGCAGACGACAGGAGGGGCTTAAGGAGTTCTGGGTCAGGGCGGCGCCGGCGGCGCAAAGCCGGCGTGACCCCCCCCCCAGCGACCGGAGACGCAGGTCGGATAAAAAAAGACACGACCTGATTGGATTTAGAACGACGAAGGAAAAATCATTTCGGGACGAACAGAAGATCAGTTCACTACCCCCCCCTTCATTCGTTCCCTCCTTCCTCTCCCCTGACCCCTCCCTCCCTTCCTTCCCCCCTCCCTCCCTTCCTCTCCCCCCGCCCCCCCCTACCTGCAGCTGACCCCTCCTCCCCGTCAGCGTCTGTCTCAGCTGCTGGACGCCTTGTGCTAGCATTCTGCTCTCTGATTGGACGAGCCCGGCTGCTGTGGGTTCTATGTGTCCAATCAGGTGGTGGGAGGCCTCCAGCTCCTCCCCCAGGTGAGTCTGGAGGGCGTCAGTCCTCAGCAGGAGCGTCTGGAGCAGAGGGGGGGGCGTCAGGAACAAACTCCCACTGCTGAGTGAACCCTGAAGGTATCACGACCCCCCCTCACCTGGACGCTGTGGATCCTGGCAGCGACCTGCTCGGGGCTGGGGTCCTCTGGGGGTGTGGCTTTCAGGACGGACTCGGCGTCGCTCTGCAGCGTCCTCAGCCGTTGCCATAGCGACGCAGCCAGATGGGCGTGGGGCTCCCACACCTGCAGGATGTCCCGCCCCCTCTGGAGCTGCTGGTCCAACGCCCGGGTCACCAGGACCCAGCTGCACGACAGGGGGCGCTGCTGTGAGGCTGACCTCAGGGTGTGGTCATGTGACTGTCATGTGACTATGTCCCCCCCCCCTCACCCGTCTCTCTGGCGGTCCAGCTGCTCCTGGAGGAGGGCGGCAGCAGGGGGGCTGATGGCGGCCCCCAGGGCCGAGACGCTGCTCCTCAGCTGGTCCCACCCTGCCTCCAAAGGCCCCGCCTCCAAAGGCCCCGCCTCCAAAGGCCCCGCCTCCAAAGGCCCCGCCTCCTCACTCAGGCGCTGGTAGAGCAAAACACATACAGTATATACATATATATACAGTATATACACGTATATACATATACATAAATGTATATATGTATACTCATGTATACAGTACATGTACAGTATATACTGTATATATATATATAAAATAAAATTATAAAATTTAAAAAAATTAAATAAAATTATTCAAAAAATAAAATAAAATAATGATAAGATTTAAAAATAAATAAAAGCAGCAAAGAAACAGGTTCATTTATAGAAACAGTAATGAACCCATTTTCGGAGCGGTTCCGGTACCTGCAGCCGCTGCTGGAGGTTCTTCTGGGCCTGCAGGCTGACCTGTGGGCCGCAGTGGAGATCCATGGTCTGAGAGGTTCTGGCCGTCTTCAGCTTCAGCTGCTTCAGTCCCGTCTCCACCTGATCCCAGAGCTGCTGGACCTCCACCAGCCTCCGCCGGACCGAACCGCTCTGGGGGGAACCGACAGGGACCGGGTCAGCCGTCCGGTCCCGGAGCTACTTCCTGTCGCGTTCGGACCTCACCTGTCGGCTCAGGTGGGAACACGCCTGGATGGACTCGTCCGTCAGACGCCTGAAGCTGCTGCCCGCGTCTCCTCCGGCGCCCCGTCTGTCCCTCAGCTCCTGGAGAGCTGCCGCCGTCTGCCGGACCTTCTCCTCCAGGTCCTGTGGAGCACACAGGATGGATGAGGAGACGGCTCCTCCTTAGGTGAACACCTGCTGAGGTTCTCCAGAACACCTGGACGGTGCTGATGCTGCTCTGCAGCTGCATCCGGTTCCTGGGCATCTGGGCCGAGTCCATCCACAGCGTCTGATCTGAGATCCAGCGGCGGATCTGCTGCAGCCGGACCTCCTGCTCCACCCGGACCCCCAGCTCCAGCTCTGCCTCCTGGATCTGAACATCACACCTGAACACCAGGACTCACCGTCTGACGTCCCCGATCACACGGAACCGATCTCACCTGAACGCCGAGGGCCCCCTGTAGGCGGAGCCACCGGAGGGCGAGGGAACCCTGCTCCTCCGCAAACCGGTTCAGCTCACAGCGCCTCCTCTGGTCCTCCATGGAACTGCATGTCTGGAGGTGCTGGTTGACGTGGTCCATCGTGGCCCGGTGGGCCAGCATCTCCGTCTGGCTCTCCTGAAGAAGAACCACTCAGGTTTAGAGGAGATGAAGGTCCTCAGGAGGTGAGGGAACCTGAAGCAGCACCTTGCAGAACTTCAGGATCCGGCTCAGGTCGGTGTCCCTGGGGGGGTTCTCTTCCACGCCCCGGAGATGTTCCTCCAGCCGGGACTCAGTGGCGTCCAACCAGACCTGAAGCTCCAGCAACGCCTCCTGCTGGGTCAACCTCCTCATCCAGCGCTGAGGGACAAGGTCCACAAGTCGGGTTCAGGTGCGTCATGTGACCAGAACGACCCATCTGGACCCCCCCTCACCTCATGCAGAGCTTGTTGGGTGGTGGAGATGTCCACCAGCAGACCGGACCAGTCCGCCTCGATCCGTCTGAGCTGGAGGCTCAGGTCCGGGTTCTCTGGACCTCCATCCGGGTCTGGATCTGGACCTCCATCTGGGTCTGGATCTGGACCTCCATCTGGGTCTGGATCTGGACCTCCATCCGGGTCTGGATCTGGACCTCCATCCGGGTCTGGATCTACCTCTCTAAGCTGCAGCAGCTGAGTTCCAGCCAGGATGACGGCGACCTTCAGGCCGGACCGCGCCTCCAGGTCAGAGGTCAGAGCCTGAAACGGGAGACGGGTTCAGGTCTGTGGTCCTCAGTCAGACGGGGTCCAGGAACCCGGGACAGGTCTCACCACGAACTGCAGGAAGTCCTCACGACTCCGGACAGCGTCCGACTCCTCAGGTGAGACACACACCTGGCTCCACCTGTCAATCATCTCTCTGGCCCCGCCCATCCAGTCAGCCAGCGCCGCAGAGTCCAGAAGAAACCTGTTGATGGATGGATGATGGATGGATGGATGATGGATGGATGGATGGATGATGGATGACAGGTGTATCTCTCACCTGTCCTGCAGCTTCCTGTCTCTCTCCACGCTGGTGCGTTCGCGGTCCACCCTCCTGTGCAGGACTCTCCAGCGTTTCTCCATACTGCCGGTGGCCACGCCCACCCCCCTGCATCCCGCCCGGTGCAGCCAGAGCCCCGCCTCCAGCATCCGACTGAAGCGGGCGTTGTTCTCCTCAAACAACCGGTGCACTTCCTGTCCAGACGCCACAGAAGAGTCAGAACCTCAACACGCTGTGGAAGCAGCTCAAGGCATCATGGGAAAATACCTGGTAGACTGTGAGCCGCTCTGATGTCTGCTCCTCAGAAGAATCCTCCTGGTGCATTGTGGGTAATGAAGTCTCAATGCGGGACAGCAGGGCCTCTGACCAGACGCTGTCCTGCTCCCACTGGGACCACATCTACAGGAAGTGACATCACATTTATAGACCGGATCTGTTAGCGTTAGCGCGCTAACATTTCACACACTGTTAGCCACTGAGGTAAAGAAGAAGAACGTGATTGGTCTAAATCCACTGCTGTTCTCATTGGCCGGTCCAACCACACGTGATCCAATCAGCTTGCTGCTTCTCTGTTCTTCTCATCCTTTCATGTTAATGCTAATGCTAATGCTATTCTTTGCTACCTGTAGTGTTTCCAGCATCCTGGTTCCGGTCTCCAGCGCCACCTGCTGCTGTCGCTCCACCTCCCGCTGCAGGTCCGTCACCACGACCTCCCACCTCTGGGGGGCGCTGTCTGGGACTCTCCTGCTCAGATGCTGCAGGACGCTGACGTGGTACCCCAAGAACTGGAAGAACCTCTGTGGACCAGAAGGTGAGGGGCGTTAGATTCCGTTAGGACTCAGAACTACTTCCTGTGGCGGCGGAGGACCGACCGTGTGGCGGCTGTGCTGCTGCTGCAGGTGAGCTCTGTCGTGGGCGTGGCCATTAGCATGCTGCGCGAGGCGCTGGGAGCCCAGCGCTAGCAGCTCCTCCATGCTGTGGGCGACACGCTCCAGCTGCTGCTCCGCCTCCACGCCACCAGGAGGAGGAGCCAGAGCGCCGTCCGGCTCGCCCTGCGAGGAGAGAGGAGGTGTTCACCGGCTGCTAGCGGGAACACGCTAATGGCTAAACGTCAGGCGGCTAACCTGCTGGAGGACGCAGGACGGGAGGTGGTGTGGCCCCGCCTCCTCGAGGTGGAGGCTCTCCTGCTCCCCCTGCTGCTGCATCGCAGCCCCCGCCTGGAGACACGACCGCATGTTAGCAACGTTAGCTCTGTTAGCTCACAGGACACCAAAGGTGTTTCAGGACACCAGGTGAAGGGATACATCAGTGTTTACTGACATCATCAGTAAACAACAACACAACAGGTCAGTTCTGTAAACACCACAGGGGCCAAAGGTCAGCGTTAGCGACCTGCTGCTGTGTTAGCTCCTCCTGCAGCTCCTTTAGCTGCTCCTCCCTGCCGGTCAGTGCCGCTCGGATCACAGGAAGGAGTCGACACACGTCGTCCACGCACTGCTGGGCGCACTTTGACCCCAGGACGCGGCTGACCTTAGACCCCTGAGAGGCCAGCTCCCGGCCCAGAGCGGCCAGCTCCGATGAGAGGCTCTGGAACGAGACGGAACAGGAGCGTGGGTAAACAGCTCCATCGACGCCGTGCGCTCACGGCTAACTCAGCCCCACCTGGAGCAGCAGTGCCCTCTGCTGGGTGTCGCCCTCATGCAGCGCCCCCTGCTGGGCGTCGCCCTCATTCAGCGCCCCCTGCTGGGCGTCGCCCTCATTCAGCGCCCCCTGCTGGGCGTCGACCTCATTCAGCGCCCCCTGCTGGGCGTCGCCCTCAGGAGACTGCAGGAGGTTGTGGATGGCGGACAGCGACAGGGAGACGCCGTGCAGCACGTAAAACAAACCCTCGTCCAGCGTCTGGTAGGCTCCGCCCACCAGGGAGGTCTGAGGAGGGAGGCGGGACAAAAGAAGACGTTTTAGTCGCTGGAGGCGAGTTGACCAATCCCGCGCCGGTTCCTCCGATCCAGGAAGACGCCGTTATCTCTCAGTGACTCGTGGCGTTCGTTTCCTGTGAGGTCAAACCCGTTTCCGCGGCGGCGGTGATTCACTCAGTCAGACTTCAATCAGACACGCGTGTGAATCACGTTTGTCACGGTCGCCGTCGACGACGGGTCGTCTTTTATCGCTCAGACGATTCTCCGTTGTCGGCGTTACGATCCATGATGAGAGATTTTTGGATAATAGATAAAAACATTTCTGATGTTTTAAGGTGGAGTTCCACTCTCTACCCTCTGGAGGCCCTGGGGGGGGCACCTGATCTGGGGGGTCCTCCGCCGTGCGCCCCAGCGCCCCCAGCTGGCTGATGTGGGTCCGCAGCTCCTTCAGGGTTTGTTCTCCGATCACACCTCCTGCTGCTCCGCGGCGGCGCCTCACAGATGAGTCTGTCACCTTCAGAGGAGGAGAGAGGAGGACGAGTGGGGGGGGGGCGAGTGGAGAGGGGGGAGAGACTCTCATCAGACCCCCGGGGGCCCCAGAAGGAGGTGATAATCAGACGAGGTGAGAACAGGGCCCTCCTGTCTGCTCTGTGGAGATAATCAGGCTGTTCTAGCAGGAAGACCTCACCCCCCCTGGAGGAAGAAGCCACGCCCCCTCCAGCGCCAGCAGCCGCTGCTGGAGGCGGTCCCACGTCGGCTGAGGAGAGACCCCGCCCACCGGGACATCCACGGGGGGAGACCTGCAGAGGAACCATCAGACGGAACCTGTATTCCACCATCACATGGTGCTGATGCGGCTGTTACCGTGGCGACGGCTGGGCGTGGTCCTCTGTCTCCGGGCTGGGGGGGCGGGGCTTGCTGCCCTGTCTGGAGATGTCCCGCGTCAGGCCTCTCTGTCGGGTCAGCTCCTCCTCCAGCTCCTGCAGACAGAATGTCAGTTTGAGGCCCCGCCCCCGACGGGCGGGACGCTGGCAGCTGATTGGTCGGTACCTTCTGCTGCTGCAGGCTGCTCTGCCTCAGCAGCTGGTTCCTGGGGGAGGAGAACATCTCCTGGACGCTGCTGCTGCGCCGGCGTCTGGACCCAAGCTCCGCCTCCTGAGGATGAGAGCCAATGAGACTCAGCGGAGGGGTGTGACCCGGATCCGGCCTGGACTCACCTGTTCCTGCGCGAGGCCACGCCCCCCTCCCGGCCCACCCTGCAGCACCTGCTGGAAGCCGACCAGGTCGGCCTTCAGGTGCTCCAGTTTGGAGGCGAGCAGCTCGGCCGCCTCCCGCTGGGACCCCCCCGACCCCAGGTCAGAGGTCAAAGGGCATGGGGAGAGGGCGGCGACCTTCTGCTCGATGTCCAGGAACATCGCCTGGGACGAAAGAAGGATGTTTTTGTTTATTAACTCTCAGATAAACATAAACAAACCCCCCCCCATCTGTCTTCACTTTCCATTTCCTGTTTTATTTTGAAAAATCTTTCCTAGCATTTCCTGTGCGACACTTCCTGTGTTCTCTTTGTTTTATGTTCTATGTTTGTTGTAGAAATGACGTTATGAAGTGACAACAAAGCGGTTGATGACATCATCAGTCGCTGCGGCGCTGGGGGGCGTGGCCTTTCTTCAGTTTTCACTTGACTTTTGAGAGACTTTTATGAGACTTTTAAATCTGATTGGATAATTACTGACATCCTGCTCTTTGCTGAGTCATCACTTCTGGAGCTGTCGAGCCCTCAATTCACACACATGTGACCATTTCAAGTGGGAGTGGCTTAGAATACAAATGAACTTCGATTAGTTTCTTTTTAATAATAATAATAATAATAATAATAAACCTTTATTGTCCCACAGTGGGGAAATTTGTGCGATCGTGGCAGCGGGGGGGGGGGGGGGGGGGGGTCAAAAATAAATAGTTAAATAATATACATACATATTAACATCAGCAAAATATGAAATTTACATATTCATATATTGGAACCATATTAACAGATATATTATCAGAATGTAAACCAATAACTGGAGGTTTTGAGTTTACGTCAAACATTAAAAGTAGAATAAAAGTCTCAAAAGAATCAGATCCGACTGGAATCCCTCCACAATAAAACGTCAGACGTGTGAAACCTGAACCTGAAAATCCTCCCCGACCTGCTGCCCCGGTGGGCGGGGCTTACCTGACAGGTGAGCAGCTGCTGCTCCACTCCGTCCTGCATGTCGGGTGAACCGGCGGCGTCCAGCCTCCTCCGGGCGTCCCGCAGCCGCCGCTCCAGATGCCCCGCCCTCTCCAGGCAGAAGGCGAGGCCGTCGTCACGGTGACGGGACCCCGATCCGGACCCGGACCCCCCTGAGGCCTGGGACACACACACAACACACCCGGCTGAAGCTCCGCCCTCCAGGGCTATGGGTAGAGAGCAGAGTGGGGGGAGGGGGTGGAGCTCAACATGAATGGGGTGTGGGCTCAATTCTGACCCCCCAAAAGACCCCCCCGGTTGTGTTGTCTGGTTCCTGTCTGTCCCTTGCTCTCAGTCTCTCGTCTCTGTTCCCTTAGCCCCGCCCACCTGTGGCAGAAACCACTTCCTGGAGCGGGGGCGGGGCTCAGGTGACAGCCACAGACAAACGGGCCTCAGGCCGCGGGGGCTGTTTTAGCCCCGCCTCCATTCTGTTTGAACGTCTGGCGCCGCCGTCAGGTGGGGGTGAGGTGGGGGTCATGTGGGGTCAGGTGGGGGTCGGGTGAATGAATAACCGCCCTGCAGGCTGCAGCCAGGGGACGGAGGAGAAAAGTCAACAAACCTGTTGTGTCAGTTAGTCACGTGACTCCGCCCACAAGGCTGTGTGTGTGTGTGTGTGTGTGTGTGTGTATGTGTGTGTCTACTGATTCACTGTGTGTGTGTGTGTGTGTGTGTGTGTGTGTGTGTCTACTGATTCACTGTGTGTGTGTGTGTGTGTGTGTGTGTGTGTCTACTGATTCACTGTGTGTGTGTGTGTGTGTGTGTGTATGATTGTGTGTGTGTGTGTGTGTGTGTATGTGTGTGTCACAGAAACAGAGACCAGACTCGGTTCTGATGTGGGTTTATTTGTGTTTGTTTGTGTTTACCGGAACATGCCGGTTGGCTCCGCCCCTCTGCTGCCTCCAGGTGAAACCTATGCCCCGCCCACATCCGTAGTTTCCTGTGACCACCCCCCGTCCAATCACCTGTAAGCGCTACAATTGGGTCACATGGGTTCCACCTGCAGCACAGCGGGTCGATCAGAACCGGCGTTCCAGGAAATTTTAATAATTAATCAACCCTCGACCACACAGCCAATGACTCGGCAGCTCCAGTGATGACTCAGCAACTAAAGTGATGACTCAGCAACTCTGATAGAAGCACAAACAGATTGCATCGAGTAAAGATTTTATTTTCTGCAAAAAGCTGCGCTAACAAACGGAATCACCGTTCCTGATGGTGTCACGTGACCCGCGGCGTGCAGGCAACACCCCAACAGGTGCGCCATACGTGTTCCCGCCTTTTATAAAAACACACCTGGATTAAGATCCATTCACAAAGAAAACACTTTAAAAGCATCCACCCCGCATGCTGATTACATCACCCTCCTTCGCCCGCTAAGCCCCACCCCCCAACATGGATGAACACACCCTCAGCGGCGATTGGCTCGCCGTCCTTCATGTAAACACTAAAGACGAGTAGCTCCGCCCCTCGGTTCCGTCCTCCAGAAGGTAGAAAGAAACACCAAAGAATCCCGATTCCCAAAGTCCGACTCCTGGAAGCCTGTTTGTTTAATCCGGAATATTCCAGAACATTATGCCATGGAAATGTTCCTGAGGAACCAGGATGTCCAGACCCGGGGAGGGAACCATGAGGGTCCCTGGTTCCACCAAAGTGTTCTGGGGTTAGTTCTACAACAAGCCTGAGCAATTTTGCCCAGGCTTGTTGTAGAAGTTAGAGTTGAGTTTGGTTAAACTTTTGGAGATCAAGAGTTTGTTCCGGCCCAGTTGGGTCGTCTGAGCTCTGGACTTCCTGCCGTGTTAGAATTTTAGATTTAGAACACAAGAAAACAGGAAACATCTGGTTGTTCTAGAAGGGGGAGGAGTTCCAGGGCGCCCCAGAAGCGTTTCAATCACATCTGGATTCGACAAGTTGGGTCTAGAAGTTTGGACATCTAGGCTAGAGTTCGACTCTAGAACCTGTTGGGAGATCCAGAGGAGGTTCTAGAGGAGGTTCTAGAGAAAAGTTCTGCTCATGGCTGAAGAAAAAGCTGGAAATTCAAAGCGTGGATCAGCAGAAGAGGGGCGTCCCACTCCGGATCCAAGTCTAGGAGACTAGACATTTGCTCTGGGCTCCAGAGTCGGGTCTGGACACCTTTGCGGTTGTGGGTTTGGTGTTTACCGGGCGTTCTGGCAGCGACTGGGTCGTTACCGTGCCCAGCGGCTTTGAGAACGCTTCAGATGGACTTGCTCCTGGGGGGTCAGGGGGGCCCTCAACATCCTGAAGAAACATGAGGAAGGTTAGAGGGTCAGTGAGGTCAGTCGATCCGTACAGGTAGCATTAGTCCAGAGGGGCGGGGCAACAAACCAACATGCTATCGACAAACTTCAGGGGAACTTGCTCTCAAACCGACCCAACGGTTTTAGAGCAACTTTATTAATTATAAAAGTATTAAAGTTAAACATCCAGAACAAACAGACGGTGTTGACATGGCAACCATCTGATTAGCCCTAGCTCCTGAACGGTTCTATCTACTGCCCCCTTGTGGTGGCAGCGCTGTGTTACCACCGAGTACAAACAGTTTTATTAACTGTTTTATTAACGGCGTTAACATTTCCTGTCAGGATCGGTTTATCTTTCACGTATTGGTTGTTCCAGACAGGTGGCGTCTGACCACGCCTCCGGTTTAGTTACCTGTGTCTTTGGTCCGGCCGGCTCTGAGCTGCCTCCGGCGGCCGCAGCATCAGCCGTCGTCGCCTCCACTGAGCTGACAATCAGAAACTCCTGACGATAAGAACGGTAAATATGAAGGCAGCCTGAACAAACGAGCAAAGCTCAACGAGAACCGCTCCGAAGAGAGAGAGAACAGGAAGCCTTCAACGCTAAAGCTGATCAACACTGCCCTCTAGAGGAGGAACGAGGGCTAGAGCTCCAGGAGACCTGAACAGACGGGTTCAGGGTGAGGTTAGAAGCAACAAGCAGCAGGATGAGGAGTATGAAGGGGGTGGAGGAGGAGCGAGATGAGGGATGGAGTGAGAACGGAGGACGGGTTCTGGAGCGCCGGCGGTCTCGTTACCTCTGGAAAAGCGCCCGTGAAAGCGTCCCAGAGCCACCACACCACACCTCCTGCCCCCGTGTCCGCCCTCTGCTCCTCACGCCCTCGTGTCCGTGCTCCTCCCTCAGCCTGGAGCACGCCGCCATGCTCCCGCTGCTGACACGGAGACACGCCCACAGAGGGTCACAAGGGGGGGTGGATGAAAGACACGCCCACAGAGGGTCACAAGGGGGGGTAGGGGGTGGACGTCTGACTTGAGGTGATGTGAACGAGATGGCCATAAGTCAGCGGACGCCCAGCAGTCTCATCCACATTAGCATGAAAAGAACTGAAGGTCTCTGATTGGGCCAACTAACCAGAACATTTGAATTCAAAATTTGCTCATATGGATTAAAAATGTCCTAGACTAAAATTTTCTTTTTTAATTTTAAATTCAAAATCCCTAATGTTTAAGTGAAAGTGATCATTTAAAAAGAAAATTTCTATTCCAAATTTGTTAAAATGGATTAAAATGTTCTATTTTAAAATTTAATGTTAAATTCAAAATTTGCAAGTATGGATTAAAATATGATGGACTAAAATAAAATTTTTAATTTCAATTCAAAATTTGCTAAAGTATAAGTAAATTGTGCCAATTCAAAAAAAATTACATTTATATTTATTATATAAATGTAACATAATTATGTTCTGATTGTGTCAATTCAAAAAAAATTTCTTTTTCTAGATGTAATTTTTTTGAATTGACACAATTTACTTACAAATGAGAAAATTTTGAATTTAAAATTAAAATTTTTATATTAATTCAGGATATTTTAATCCATATTTGCAAATATTGATTTTAAAATTATATTATATTACTATATTATTATATATAATTATTATTATATAATATATAATATTTGTAATATGGAGGAAAATATGCTAGTTTAAAATGTAATTTTGAATTCAAAATTTTTTAATGTTGCAATAAATATGTTCATGTGAAAACAAATATCTATTTAAAATATGGTAACATGAAAGAAAATGTCCTAGTTTAACAATTTTTATTTAAAATTTGCTAATGTTGGATAAAAAGTGCTCATTTCAAAGCCCTGACCTCAACCTGCTGATGTGGAGCCACTAGTTGAATCTGGATGTTGTGGTTCGGGACGCGAACACAGAACATCCTGTTAATGAACGCCGTTAATCGCTGGGGAGGCGAGCGCGTTAGTTTAACCGTTATGCCTCCTCTGACCCGTAGAGACTAACCCCGGGGGGGGCGGGGCTGTAGCCCCCTCACCTGGGCGTCAGGTGTCGGGGTCGCTTTCTGCTCCGGTGACGCCGTCTCCGCGGTCATCAGCGCGGCACCGGCCCTCCCCAGGACGTCCTCCTCCACGCGGGCGATGGCGACCTGCCCCCCCTGCTCGTCGTCGGTCTGGAGAACACAAAGCGGGTCAGACGCGGTGCCGCCAACCAAACCTCGCCCCCTGGTGGCGTGGAGGCTCACCTGCAGGACGGACGGAGCTTTGGTCTGGACCGGCGTGGGGGGCTGCTGGATGAACAGCGCCGGGACCTTCTGCGGGGGGTAAAGGTGAACGTCATGAGGAGGGGGGGGGTCCACCGGGTCCCCCCCCCACCTGACGGACCCACCCACCTTCTCCAGCTCAAGCAGCAGCGTCTGCAGCTGGTCCACCACCGTGAAGACGCTGAGCGTCTCCTCGGCCCCCCCCGGCAGACCCAGCCCCGGTTTACACCTCTGGATCTCGGCCACGGTTCTCCTCATGTTCTGGATCCGCTGCTCCACCATCTGCACACAGGAGGGCCGCATCAGACCTGTGATCGGCGCTCGGCTCGTCGGGTCTGCCTCACCTTCAGGCTCTCCTCCCGGGGGCTGGGGAATGTCTCCGGGGACGACAGGAAGGTCCTGATCTCCACCACGCTGCCCTCCATCCGTCTGACCTCCGTCTCCACGGCGTCCACCTCCTAGAGGGCAGGGGGGGGGTCAAACGACAGGTGAGCGACGGCGCCGCGAGGCAACTCGTCGATCGCTGATGGGTGTGGCTCTCACGGCGGCGGCGTGCTCCAGCTGGGACAGGGGGGCGCTGAAGCTCTCCTGGACGTCGGCGACGCGCAGATCGGCTTCCTGCAGCTGTTCCCGTAGCGACGCCACATCGCACACCTGCGACATCTCCGTCAGGGCGGAGCCAAAGCCCCCCAGGGTGCGGCGGATCTGCACCGAGTCGTCCAACACCGTCTGCAGGGGGGACAGCAGGGGGAGCTGCTGAGCGGCGTTCGGAGCCCAGGGGGCGTGTCTCCGGCCGGCGGACCCACCCACCTTCAGGGCCTGGGCGTGGTCGCTCAGGCATTTGGCGGAGGTGTAGGTGCAGGGGGCGGCGAGCCATGCCCGCGCGTCACGCATCCAGCAGGAGGCGCTGCTGATCATCTCCTGATGCTCCTGGAGCCACGCGTGCATCTGACAGGGGGCGGGGCTTAGTTCAACGTATGCATGTGTGTGTGTGTGTGTGTGTGTGTGTGTGTGTGTGTGTGCGTGTGTCAGAGGTCCTGACCTTGCTGATGAAGGCCGTCCGTTGCTCCGCCTGTTTGGCCAGGTGGGCGCGGAGCTGCTGGACCTCCCCCAGCCTCTCGCTGAGCGTGGGCTCCTCCCCCAGCGGCTCCACGTCCTGTAGCTCCACCTCCAGGGCGGCGAGGGCCGAATGCCACGCCTCCAGCTCGTCCCACACGCGCTGAGGACGACACACAACCACAGGGACACGATGAGGGTGTGGCCTGTCGACGGGGGCGTCGCCCAGAGATGGGGGCGGGTCCTCCAACACTCACCTTCAGGGTGAGCTCTGATTGGCCCACTGTGGGGCTCCTCTGCTCCAGGCGCGTCTGGACGGCCCTCAGACCAGCCTGGACCTCCGACAGTTTGGCCCCCAGCCGGTGGGCGGGGCCACTCCTCTCCACCGCCTCCCCCACCTACGGAGGGGGGACATCCTGTTAAACCCAATCACATGTGGCCACGCCCCTCGACGTGTCATATCCAATCAGAATTGCCGTGTACCTTGACCTCCACGCGCTGCAGCGACTGCGTGACCTCCTGCAGGTGTCCTTCGACCTCCGCCGGGATGGCCCCGCCCACGTCTGAGTACCGCCCCTTCAGACCCTCCGTCACATGCTGCAGCAAAGCCTTCTGGGTACACAGGTGGCTGTGGACCTCCTGGAACCAGAGAATCATCTGCGTGTTTGAGGCTTGTTCCAGTTGGAGCGGAATGAGGTTCTCCTGAGGAGGCTCCTGATGGAGGCCCCTGAGGTTCTCCTGAGGAGGCTCCTGATGGAGGCTCCTGATGGAGGCCCCTGAGGTTCTCCTGAGGAGGCTCCTGATGGAGGCCCTGAGGTTCTCCTGAGGAGGCTCCTGATGGAGGCCCTGAGGTTCTCCTGAGGAGCGGCGGCGGTGATGGCGTCTCACCTGGAGCTCCTGCGTGTTGCTGCTCTGCTCCATCTCCAGCAGGAGACCTTCTGCAGCCTCCAGCCACACCTGGACGCGGTGGAGCTCCTCCCGGACCTTCTCCCTGCCCTCCAGCTCCGCCTTCGCCTCCTCCAGGCCCCTCCTGCTGCTCTGCTTCACGCTGGGAACACAACAGAGGGCTTGTGGGTAATGGAGTTTCCTGATGCTCATTACAGGAGTAACTCCGTCTCACCTGCCGTATCGGGTCTGAATCGCTTGCAGGTGCTTGAACAGTGGAGTGGGAGGAGCCTGCTCCAAGTGGGCGGGGACTCCCAGCAGCCTGGCGGCGCGTAGCTCCAGCGCGGAGACGGCGCGATGCTCGCAGTCCAGCCCGTCCTGGTACTGCTCCCAGGGGGGCACCAGGTCCTGGAGCTCCTCGGTGGGGGCCCTCACCGCCAACACCTGTGGGAGTTCCGCCTCCACCTGCTCCAGGACCGCCGACGCCTTCTGCACCTGAGGGGATGGCGTGGGGTCATTAGCGGTGAAGCTAGCTGATGTTTACTCCCCGGTATCTCCATGGAAACGCCCGCCGGGGGCTGTCGGACTCACGCTGTCGGTGATGTCGCTCCACTCCGCCGTCGTCTGTTGGCTGAGAGTCGTCAGCCGCCGCAGGAGGCGGGTCATCTTCCACACCCAGGTCCACAGGGCGGCGACCTCGCCCTCCCGGCCCCCGCAGCAGCGCCGCTCCGCGCACCACTCCGCGCACCACTCCTTCAGGTCCGCTAGGCGCCGCAGTAGCGCATCCGCCTCCTCCGACGCCACCTGCAGGAGGGAAGGAATACTGCGTCGGGTTCCGTCAGGTTTTTAAAGGGGGGAGGCACAGGTGTGAAACGTACTCTGAGGTTGTCCTGATGGGCGGAGCAGTCGGCCAGGGAGGAGACCTTCTGGCGGAGGACCTGCAGGAGGCGCTCCTCCGCTCCCTTCACACGCCGGAGGATTTCCTCTTTGCTTTCAGTGAATTTGTTGTGATTTTTTGCACACCTGAAACAAAGGGTGGAAAGGCGTGGCTTCATCGCCCTCAAGAAAACGTGGCACAAGAAGTCCTCAACATACGAACACATGGATACAAACAAAAACGCGCCACCATGTTCGACTGCTGACCTCAGGTGGAGACTATAGATCGAGTTTAATAACTAACTAGGAACAGCCTCCAGGAACCAGGTTGAGGATTACCTGTACAGCACTTGACAAGTTTTGAGATGTTTCACCTGGGAGCAGTTTACCTGCTGAGACGCTCCAGCTGGATGTTGCCCTTTGCCTGGAGAGAGGACATCCTCACCAGGATCTGGCTCAGAATGTTCTCCTGGAGTTGCTCCACCTTGTCCAGGGACAGGTAAGGATGGAGGGGTGCCTGACTCTGGAGCTTCTCCACGTGAATCTGGAACTCCTGCTGCAGTCGGGTCAAAGCCTTCTGGGTTTCTTCCAGCCTTTCAGAGCAGAGTCCAGCAGAACCCTGAGGTGGCATCACCGAGGCCTCCACGTCCCTCAGGAGCAGAACTGCTTGTTTTACGGTACAGATGTAGGTTTTCAAAGACTGTCTTGCCTCAGAAATCTTCTCCTGCAAAGAAACAAACAAATTTCTCAACAAACCACGACTGGCTGTCGTCTAAAACACCAACAGTTGAATCTCACAGGTTCCTCCTGTCGTTTTTTGAAGAACTAAGACAAATGGATAGATGATAAATGATCAATGAGCAAAGGAACTTGCCATTTGGGAGTCACATTCGCTGAGGATTGCGTTCTTCAGGTCCATCAGGTCTTGGGATCCATCTCCACCTTTGCTTCTTTTCTTTTGCAACAGAACTCCAAGCGCTTTCATTCTTGATGCCACAGTTTTCTGTAAACACAAGATTCTCTGGTATTCCTTTGTGATTGCTGCATCATTTGGTTCCACCACAGGGAACTTCTGGAGCTCCTCCTGGGTCTTCAAGAGGAAGGCCAGAGCAGATTCCTTTTCCAAGTTGAGGTCAATGTTCTTCAGCAGATCTCTCTCGATGACGCTGATGTTGTAGCAGAGTCTCATCTCCTGCATACCGAGGTTTTCCTCGTTTTCTTTCAGTCTCCGCAGTTCTGTGTTGACCTCTGAGGGGTAAAGGTCAGCAGAAATCTCCTGGAGTTTGGAATGAGTCTCCTCAGACAAGAACTTTATCACAGGAATCTGGACAATGAGGGTCTGACAGAGCTTGTACTTCTTCTCAAGCTCCTTGCTGTCTGCTTTGGTCTGATGGACCTGCTTCTGAACCTTCTCAGTAAGGTCCTCCACGCTCTGCCTCATGTGAACGTAGCTCTCCTGATCTTTGCATTTAATTTCCAACGCGACCATTCTGCTGTGAATGTCACTAATGATTGAGTACAGCTCTCTAGTCTTTTCCTGGGTAATCCACGGTTGCAGAAGGTCAACCTGGGACTTGGTTTCCAAGATCTTCTGTTTTAAGGGTTCCAAAGTTCGCAGGGACTCTCTTGTGATCGGGTACCTGTGTCCTCTCAAATCTATTAACATCTGCTGTAGGCTTTTTTCAGTAGAGTCGAGGGTTGCCCTGCTTGAATCTATTGCCTGGTTGAGTTCGTCCAGGTCCTTTTTGTTGGCCTTCTCGTAAACCTTGATAGCTTCGATGTCCTTCTGGAGGCTGGTGAGCTTCTTAAAAAGATGGCAGTTGTCTGTGAAGCTGAGATCAGGGGCGATGTCTCGACTCTTGACCAGAAGAGCTTCGCAGACGGCGGCCTGCCTTTCCGCCTCGGTCAGAGTCTCTTGGATCTGATGACTTCTGCGCTCAATCTCGGCGGGGCTCCTGGTCTCATCATCAGCACACAGGTACGCCTCCTTATGCAGATGAGCCACGACCCAGGAGTCCAGGTCAGCAATCTGCTCTGACAGTTTCTCTCTGGTCTGCAGACCCGACTCGATCTCCCTCACGGCCTTGGCCATCTTCCCAGTCGTTGATTTCGAGAGCTCCTCCAGGGACTCCAGGGAAGAGTGCACCATGGGAACCTCTTCATCCTGGTCAAGCTGTGGAAGGAGCTCGGTCACTTCCTCTACCAGCGACACCAGTTGGCCCTGCTTGGCCATGAACTCGGACTGAAGTTTCTTCAGGTCTCTGAGCTGCCGGTGCACCTCCTCAGGGAGGAGAGGAACCCTCTTCCTCCTCCACTCAATGTCACTCTCCGTTTGCTTTGCCCAGGCGAGGCCATCCCTCATCACTTGCATCATCTTCTCCATGATGGGGTTGCTGCTGCTCTGAATGTTGGCCGACACCAGACCCTCTGCGTGGCAAAGTTGGTCTTGGACCCTCTGAAGCCCCCGCTGGATGTCGTGTGTCTCCTTATCCCAATGCGAGTCGTGAAGTAATGTCTCTGACAGCTGCTGCAAACCGAGGAGTTTCTGCCTCGCTGCTTTAACCTCAGCGTTGATCACCATTAGTTCTTGCGCCTTTTTACAATCCCATACAGGACCTGAAGGAGACGTGGCTTCTAGGTCTTTGACGGCTATCTCCAAGCGTTCCTGAAGACTAGATATTGATGCCAAAAGGTTGTCAGTTTCATGAGAACGGACCTTTGTCTCATACAAGGTTGTCTCCACGGCTCTTTCTAGACATGTCCACTTCTCTTGTAGACTACTCTGTTGGGTCTGTGCTGCTGCTCGCTCAGGCTGGCTTAGGTGGGGCCACAACCTGGCACGAGTCGCAAACATCTCCTCAAGTAGTCTTCTGTTATCTACCACACTCCTCTGTAAGGTATGAAGTCGCTCTGCCTCCTTGGAGCTGGTCTCCTCTGGGGACCTGAAACAAAGTGCAGAAGTCTTTGTCTGGTCTTTTATATTCACGTCTACAACCCTGCCTCATTACACCACATGTAAAACTACAAGGAAGCAATCTCAAGCAAATAAAACAAAATACGGTCCAGTACAATTAGGTCGTACTTTTTTAGGATGACTTTTTAAGTAAGAATTGAAAATGAAATAGAGAAGACAACTGACATCTCCATAGCATCCAGCTCTGCTGTCAGTCTCTCCAACACACTGTTGATGGCTTGGGTCTGTCTGCAGTAATCAGTCACCGCCTGCAGCTGGTCCTGTTTGGTTTGGACGACAATGTCTGCATCCTGAACGGCGGCGCTGCACCTGTCCGTCATCAAGTCCAGAACCTCACGGTTGTCAGCATCAGCTCTGCTCAACCGAGACAGCAATGACTGCTGTGCTCGGACAGTCTCTCGACACTCCTGTACCAGCAAACAAAGTTATTTAACAGCGGTAACTTTCATGTAGATGTCCAGGGAGTCCTGGACCCATCACCGTCAGGTGTACCTGCGCCTCCTGTAGCTGCTGGGACACGGCTGCTGGGTCGAGCGCCGCTCGTTGGCTCTTGCAGCTCAGGACTACAGACGATAGCCTGCTCACACAGCTCTCCAGGTCACTGGTGGATGTAATCAGAGTCTCTGCAGCATCTGCCACTGGTTTGCCCTGAAGATGAAGAAAAATGTCTGGGCCTGGAGTCTCAGTACAGCTGATGCCACTACCTCAAAGCATGAGCAAATTGAACGCTCCCAAAGTCACTAAAAGTTTTGAACGAACACGAACCATCACGTCAGTAATGTCCTGAGACATTCCCTGCTGTTAAATGAGAACAATCTGACAATCGTGGCCTCTAGTGCTTGATTACCTCAGTGAGCTGACTTGTGGGTCCTGTTACCACCAGAGGCTGCACTTCCGTGAAGATGTTCCCCAGAGCGCCCTCTTTTGGTACCTTCACCACTGCTTCCCCAGGCTCTACAGCACTTGGTTCCACTTGAGCTTTGGTTTCTCCAGTGGGCAGTCTTTCCAGTGAGGTCGCCTCATCTCGTGTAACGCCAGTTGAAGATTTCTGAACCGCCTGCAGTGTCGGTTGTGATACCTGGTCAGACTTATACACCCAGAACACCAGTTTACAGTGTCTATGGTCAATTTAAGCTTAAAAAGAATGCTGCTGGGTATCAATCCAATATAGAAACATTCTCATGACACATACTGCATTGTGGGCAAGACTTAACATCCGATAGGTTGGGTATTTTACTGCCTCATGTGTAATCATGTACAGATGTTTATGTCTTACCTGTGGCAGTGTCATGCTGTCATACTTCACTCCTCCAGCACTTGACGCCGTTGGCGGTTGCACTTCTGTCTTGACCACCTTTTCCCTACTCTGTTCCACTGTAGTTGGCTCCTTCCAGTCCTGGTGTCTTTCTGTCTTATCCTTTGATTCTGTTGGGTGACGTTCTGGTACATCTACTCTTCTCATCTTAACCTTAGACTGGTCAGATTTAAAAGCAGTGGTCGTCACACCCTTGGTATCTGCAACCATCCCACACTGGATATTGGACTCCATCCTCGGTTGCTTTTCAATGGTGAACGTTTTGGTTTCCAGTACAATGGTGTGGGTCTCTCTTTCATCAACAGGCATTCCATCCAGGTTCCTGGGTACGTCGTCTTTGTGCTCTTTGGTTATATCCTCTGTCACAGTTTGGCTTGTTTTAAACCAGTCTTGTTCAGGTATACTTAGTTTTACATTTGGTGATGCGGTGTCAAGCGGTTGAGGAGAGTCACCTTCAGCCATAGTCTGTCGTCTTTCGCTACTGGTTTCTTGGACTTCAGGTTTAGTGGTCTCACCTGCATCCTCCTTGGGGTGAACATCAGCTGAAGTTTCATCTTTGGTTTTCAGTAACTTTTCTGTGGTGTCAAATTGTGGAGAAACTTTGGGTTCTTCTGCTTCTGACTCTCTACTAATCGGTGACAGACTTCCCTTTTCCACCAGAGTAGTTTCAGAACTTTCAGTGACCACATCTTGAAGTGAAGATGGTTTCTGACCATGAGCCTCCTCTTTGGTCTGTGCTAGCTCAGTGGGAGCATGTTCTGGAGATGGTTTTGGATCCTTTGATGCCCATGGCATAGTAAAAATTTCCCCATGCTTTATTTCCATCTTGGTTAGAATGATCTTTGTTCCTTCTACGGTAGCACCTTCCACTAGCAGTTGAGGAGATTGTTGCTGGTCACCTTGCTCCTTTGTCCTCACTTCAACTGTGCTAATTTTGGTAGCCGGTGTATCCAGCTGTAAAATTTGCACTTCAGCTCCTTTGTATAATTTCTTTCTCTCAAGATGTTTTTCATGCGGTACATTGTGGATACCATGTGTGGCCACTTTTGGATGAGCTTCTTGGACTCCATGTTCCTTGACTTCTGTGAAATCCTGCGCTGTCATAAGTTCTATCTTAGTTTCAGTTTGGCTTGGTTTTGATATTTCACGGTCAAATATGCTTATTTCTATAAATTCTGTCTCTGTCACACATGGTTCTGATGATCCAGAAGCAAGAGAGTCAGGTTGTGAAGTGTCCCTTTGACGTGCATGGTCCTCACCTTCAGGAATGTCTTCTTGCACTAACAGAGTCTTTGTAATTACAGTTTGCTCTGGTGTTTCACTAGATGTCGATATATCCAGTTGTAATACACACACTTCCGGCTCAGGGTGGATTCTCTCCGCTGAGAAAGACTTTTGACTGGAGCTCTCGGGTACATTGTCCATTTCTTGTGTGGACAGTGTGCGTCTCTGCTCTTGGACATCACCTTCCACTTTGGATGCTTTCAACAGGTCAGTTTGAGTTTCTATCAGGCTTGGTTTCACTATATCTTGTTCAGGTAACATATATTGTAAATATTCTGTCTGAAGTGCCTCATGAGCAGGAAAAGGCTGGGCAGGGTCCCTTATAGCGACCTTGTCTCGACATTCGGTACTGCTTTCAAACACCTCGATCACAGATACCTTACTTACACCTGTCTTTGGCTTAACGTCTGCTGGCCCTTCTTTTCTCTCGGTACTTGCTTGAACAACTTCTATTCCTTTTGCTCTTGTGACAGATTTGTTTTCATCATCTGGACTGGCCAGGACTCCAGGACTGATTTTTTCAACAGGCTTTTCGTCTCTGGACAAAGGTGCACCATCCTCTCCCGTGATATCATAGTCTCTGACCTCCTTTGGTGTTCCCGGTGTGGTTCCCAAGAGCTCAGACTTTTGCTTTGGTCTTTCTTCACCCCCCTCGTGGATTCCATCGACTCTAGCAGGCTTCTCTTTCAGGATCTTTGGTGCATCATGAGTGTCACATGTAAATGCTTGCTCTTCTACGACAGTATCTTCCCTGTCCTCCTTGGGTCTATCCAGGGTAGGTTCTGACTGACTTACCATTTCACTTGGTTTCTTGAAATCTTGCTTAGATGACTTTATTTCTGAAACCTCTGTCTCCACCTTGTGAGGCTGCACCGCTGTCTGAACAAAGATGGGTTGACTGATGTCACTTTTAAATATGGTACCTTCTGGCTGATCTGGCTTTGGTTCATATGACTTTGTGACTCCTACCTCAGGCAAATCAAGGACCATGTATCTCTTTTGAATTTGTTCTGTGTTTTCACCTAACTTATCGATGTATTCTGCTAGACACTGTGTGTCAGTAGGTTCAGGGAAGGATGATGGTCGTGGTTGTGGTTGAGGCACTTGAATTGAGACTATTTCTCTAGACTGGGTAATGATGTCTTCTGGGACCTTTTCAGAACTGTATTCTGGCTTCTCAGATTGCAGACGTTGAGACACAGTTTTATCACGACCGAATTCTGGGGTTACTGAAGGCTTGACTTTCTTTACTGCCTCGTCTTCTTCACTGTTTCCTGTACGTACAGAGTCTGTTTTTGAAGAGAAAGGTATTTCTTTTTTCTTTGACTTCCTCCTGGTTGATGTGACCTCAACTCCTTCCACTGGAGCACTACCAGTTTGCACTACAGTTGTTAAATATGTACCTTTTTCCACAAAAGTATGACTGTCAGACTCATCTTTGGTCTGTGCTAGGTCTCTGGGCACATGTTCTGGGGAGGGTTTAGGACCCCTTGAGATGGCGGTAGCGGCTTCTGGGGAATGTTTCACTTCCTCTGACTCTCTTTTGGTGAGCAAATCCATGTCTTCTTCCTCAACAAGAATTTCAATTGTTTCTGCAATCTCGTCTTTAGACGATGGTTCTTGTGCATCTGGCTCCTGCTTCTCTTGTATCTGCTCAGTGGCAGGAAGCTCTGTGGTTGGTTTCAGACCCTTTGACTTTCTCTTGGGTGGTGAAAGTTTGCCTTTATCCACAACCTGAGCTTCAGTAATTTCACTTGGTCCTGGAACAAGGTCTGCAGTTGAAGATGGCATCTGGGCATCAGGTCCATCTTTGGTTTGTACCATTGATGTGGTAACATCTTCTGGTGATGGTTCCAGATCCTGTAAGACTTGTTGAGCAGTCGAGCTTCCCTCACTCTTTGTGTCCTTCATGACCTTAAGTTCACCTGTATCAGCTTCTGTTTTCTGTGACTCAGTTGGAAAATATTTACCTTCTCCAACATTAACTCTGGTTTTGATCAATCCTGGAGCTGAAGATACCTTCTGACTGTCAGGACTTTCCACGGTGTCTTTCAGTTTTAAGATAACAGGTTCCGAGGAAGGTTTTACATCCTCTGACTCTCTTGTGCTTGATGAAACAACAACCTTTTTGACAACAGCGGTTTCTGTTGTTTCAGTTGATTCTGGAACCCGGTCTTGAGTTGATAACACTCGCTGAGTGTCAGGCTGCTCCACTGTCTCTGTTGGTTTTGTGCTAACATTTTCTGGGGAAAGTTTGACATCCCTTGACACTCTTTTGGTTACTGAAGCCATTGCCTTTTTCTCAGGAACAGTTCCAATTGTTTCTGCAATCAGATCTTGAGTTGTAGATGTTGTTTGAACATCCAGACCCTCCTTCTTCTGCATCTGCTTTGTGGCAGGAAGCTCTGTGGTTGGTTTCAGATCCTTTGACCTTCTCTTGGATGGTGACAGCTTGCCTTTTTCCACAACCTTGGATTCAGTAATTTCACTTGGTCCTGCAACAAGGTCTGAAGTTGAAGGTGGCATCTGGTCGTCAGGTTCTTCATGGCTTTGTATGAGCTCTGCAGTAACATCTGGTGATGGTTTCAGTTCCTCTAAAACTTGTGTAAAAGTGGAGTCTTCTTCACTCTTTGTTTCCTTCTTGACCTTATGTTCATCTATATCAGCTACTGTTTTCTGTATTTTGTTTGGTGAAACTGGATATTTATCTCCTGTAATTATTCTTTGGACCACATCTGGAGTTGAAGATACCACCTGACCATCAGACCTTTCCTTTGTCTCTGTCAGCTTTGTGGTAACAGTTTCTGGGGAAGGTTTTACATCCTCTGACAATATTGTGGTTGGTGACCCTACACCCCTTCCTTCAATGTGAGTTTCAGTTGGAGCCACAATCACCTCTTGAGATGAAGATGGTTTCTGAGCATCCGGCCCTTGCTTGCCTTCCTTCTGCTTTGTGGTTGGACGCTCTGTGGATCCTTTTGGATCCTTGGATCTTCTTTTGGTTGGAGAAAGCTTTCCGCTTTTCTTTTCATCAATCACACCTTGAGTTGGTGTGACCACAGCTGGAGATGAGGACTTTTGACTGTCAATTTCTTTCATATTTTGTTCAGGATTCACATCAGGTGACTTTCCACTGTCTTCTTTCAGCTGTGCAGCCAGCGGGTCAGCATGTTCTAGGGGCAGTTTTGGATCCTGCTCCTGCCTCTTCTGTATCTGCTCAGTGTCAGGAAGCTCTGTGGTTGGTTTCAAATCCTTTGTTCTTCTCTTGGCTGGTGAAAGCTTTTCTTTTCCCATAACCTTGGATTCAGTAATTTCACTTGGTCCTGTAACAAGGTCTGAAGTTGAAGATGGCACCTGGCCGTCAGGATGTTCTATGGTACGTACCAGTGGTGTGGTAACATCTTCTGGTGATGGTTTCACATCCTGTAAAACTTGTGTAACAGTGGAGTCTTCCTCACTCTTTGTTTCCTTACTGGCCTTAAATTCATCTATATCAACTTCTGTTTTCTGTATTTTGGTTGGAGGAAGTGGATCCTTGTCTCCAGGAATTGTTGTTTGGACCATTTGTGGAGATGAAGATACCTTCTGACTGTCAGGATTTTCCACGGTGTCTTTCAGTTTTAAGGTAACAGGTTCCAAGGAAGGTATTACATCCTCTGACACTTTTGTGCTTGGAGAAACAACAATGTTTTTGACAACAGTGGCTTCTGTTGTTTCAGTTGATGCTGGAACCCAGTCTTGAGTTGATAACACCCTCTGACTGTCAGGCTGCTCCAGAGTCTCTGTTGGTTTCATTATAACAGGCTCTAGGGAAGGTTTGACATCCCCTGACAATGTTTTGGTTGGTGACCCTACACCCTTTTCTTCAACGCGAGTTTCAGTTGGAGCCACAATCACCTCTTGCGATGAAGATGGTTTCTGTGCATCCAGCCATTGCTTGCCATCATTCTGCTTTGTGGTTGGACGCTCTGTGGATCCTTTTGGATCCTTGGATCTTCTTTTGGTTGGGGAAAGCTTTCCACTTTTCTTTTTATCAATCACACCTTGAGTTGGTGTGACCACAGCTGGAGATGAGGACTTCTGACTGTCAATTTCTTTCTTACTTTGTTCTAGTTTCACATCAGGTGACTTACCTTGGGTAACTGTCTCAGAAGTTTTGGGAATGTCACCATTCTTTGACCTTCTTCTAATTGGAATGAGGGTTTTTTCTTCACTAACACCTTTAAGCTCTTTCTTTGTGTCAGCCACCCCGGTGTCAGCAGCTTTAAAAGGAACCTCTGAACTCTGTGACTTTCTTTTGGGTGGTATCAACTTAGTTTGTTCCACAACAGCAGTTTCAGCTTGGTTCTGACCAAATTCTGGGGTTCTAGGTTCTTCGACATATTGTTGCATTGCTTCCCTCGGCTCCAAACCAGAAACTATCCCGAGGGAAGACTCTGACCCTGGAACCGGGGGGAGCTCAGTACTTTTTGACTTCCTCCTGGTTGGCACAACTTCAGAATCAGTTCTCACAGGAGGAGTGTCAATTGGCTCAGAAACATCTAGAATAATAGTTGCTATTTTCTTGGTTTCATCAACAGTAAAACTTTCAGTTTGTTTTTCAAACCTCGGTGAAGACTTCTGAAATCCAGGCTCTGGCTTAACCTCTGTCCCCTCTCTGGAGACATGGTCTTGGGAGGGCTTTTGGCCCATTGATTTGCTTTTGTCTGGAGAAAGCTCATCTTCTTTAACAACAGTTGGTTCTGGGATCACAAAAGACTTCAAGCTGTCAGGTTCTTGGTTTCCACTATCTTCTTTCAGCTGTGCAGCCAGCTGGTCAGCCTGTTTTAGGGGCAGTTTTGGATCCAGCTCCTGCCTCTTCTGTATCTGCTCAGTGTCAGGAAGCTCTGTGGTTGGTTTCAAATCCTTTGTTCTTCTCTTGGCTGGTGAAAGCTTTTCTTTTCCCATAACCTTGGATTCAGTAATTTCACTTGGTCCTGTAACAAGGTCTGAAGTTGAAGATGGCACCTGGCCGTCAGGCTGTTCTATGGTTCGTACCAGTGGTGTGGTAACATCTTCTGGTGATGGTTTCACATCCTGTAAAACATGTGGAGCAGTGGAGTCTTCCTCACTCTTTGTTTCCTGCCTGACTTTAAATTCATCTGCATCAGCTTCTGTTTTCTGTTTCTCGATTAGTAAAAGTGGATCTTTGTCTCCAGGAATTGTTGTTTGGACCATTTGTGGAGATGAAGATACCTTCTGACTGGCCGGACATTCCACAGTGTCTTTCAGTTTTAAGGCAACAGGTTCCGTGGAAGGTTTCACATCCTCTGAATCTCTTGTTCGAGGTGAAACAACAGCCTTTTTGACAACAGTGGCTTCTGTTGTTTCAGTTGATGCTGGAACCCAGTCTTGAGTTGATAACACCCTCTGACTGTCAGGCTGCTCCAGAGTCTCTGTTGGTTTCATTATAACCGGCTCTAGGGAAGGTTTGACATCCCCTGTCAATCTTTTGGTTGGTGACCCTACACCCTTTTCTTCAACAAGAGTTTCAATTGTTTCTGCGATTAGCTCTTGAGATGAAGATGGTTTCTGAGCATCCAACCCTTTCTTGACTTCTTTCTGCTGTGTGGTACGACGTTCTGTGGATCTTTTTTGATCCTTGGATCTTCTTTTGGTTGGAGAAAGCTTTCCACTTTTCTTTTCATCAATCACACCTTGAGTTGGTGTGACCACAGCTGGAGATGAGGACTTCTGACTGTCAATTTCTTTCTTACTTTGTTCTAGTTTCACATCAGGTGACTTACCTTGGGTAACTGTCTCAGAAGTTTTGGGAATGTCACCATTCTTTGACCTTCTTCTACTTGGAATGAGGCTTTTTTCTTCACCAACACCTTCAAGCTCTTTCTTTGTGTCAGCCACCCCGGTGTCAGCAGCTTTAAAAGGTACCTCTGAACTCTGTGACTTTCTTTTGGGTGGTATCAACTTAGTTTGTTCCACAACAGCAGTTTCAGCTTGGTTCTGACCAAATTCTGGGGTTCTGGGTTCTTCGACATATTGTTGCATTGCTTCCCTCGGCTCCAAACCAGAAACTATCCCGAGGGAAGACCCTGACCCTGGAACTGGGGGGAGCGCAGTACTTTTTGACTTCCTCCTGGTTGGCACAACTTCAGAATCAGTTCTCACAGGAGGAGTGTGAACTGGCTCAGAAACATCTAGAATAATAGTTGCTATTTTCTTGGTTTCATCAACAGTAAAACTTTCAGTTTGATTTTCAAACCTCGGTGAAGACTTCTGAAATCCAGGCTCTGGCTTAACCTCTGTCCCCTCTCTGGAGACATGGTCTTGGGAGGGCTTTTGGCCCATTGATTTGCTTTTGTCTGGAGAAAGCTCATCTTCTTTAACAACAGTTGGTTCTGGGACCACAAAAGACTTCAAGCTGTCAGGTTCTTGGTTTCCACTGTCTTCTTTCAGCTGTGCAGCCAGCTGGTCAGCCTGTTTTAGGGGCAGTTTTGGATCCAGCTCCTGCCTCTTCTGTATCTGCTCAGTGTCAGGAAGCTCTGTGGTTGGTTTCAAATCCTTTGTTCTTCTCTTGGGTGGTGAAAGCTTTTCTTTTCCCATAACCTTGGATTCAGTAATTTCACTTGGTCCTGTAACAAGGTCTGAAGTTGAAGATGGCACCTGGCCGTCAGGCTGTTCTATGGTTCGTACCAGTGGTGTGGTAACATCTTCTGGTGATGGTTTCACATCCTGTAAAACTTGTGTAACAGTGGAGTCTTCCTCACTCTTTGTTTCCTTACTGGCCTTAAATTCATCTATATCAACTTCTGTTTTCTGTATTTTGGTTGGAGGAAGTGGATCCTTGTCTCCAGGAATTGTTGTTTGGACCATTTGTGGAGATGAAGATACCTTCTGACTGTCAGGATTTTCCACGGTGTCTTTCAGTTTTAAGGTAACAGGTTCCGTGGAAGGTTTCACATCCTCTGACTCTTTTGTGCTTGGAGAAACAACAATGTTTTTGACAACAGTGGCTTCTGTTGTTTCAGTTGATGCTGGAACCCAGTCTTGAGTTGATAACACCCTCTGACTGTCAGGCTGCTCCAGAGTCTCTGTTGGTTTCATTATAACAGGCTCTAGGGAAGGTTTGACATCCCCTGTCAATCTTTTGGTTGGTGACCCTACACCCTTTTCTTCAACAAGAGTTTCAGTTGGAGCCACAATCACCTCTTGAGATGAAGATGGTTTCTGAGCATCCAGCCATTGCTTGCCATCATTCTGTTTTGTGGTTGGACGTTCTGTGGATCCTTTTGGATCCTTGGATCTTCTTTTGGTTGGGGAAAGCTTTCCACTTTTCTTTTCATCAATCACACCTTGAGTTGGTGTGACCACAGCTGGAGATGAGGACTTCTGACTGTCAATTTCTTTCTTACTTTGTTCTAGTTTCACATCAGGTGACTTACCTTGGGTAACTGTTTCAGAAGTTTTGGGAATGTCACCATTCTTTGACCTTCTTCTAATTGGAATGAGGGTTTTTTCTTCACCAACACCTTTAAGCTCTTTCTTTGTGTCAGCCACCCCGGTGTCAGCAGCTTTAAAAGGTACCTCTGAACTCTGTGACTTTCTTTTGGGTGGTATCAACTTAGTTTGTTCCACAACAGCAGTTTCAGCTTGGTTCTGACCAAATTCTGGGGTTCTAGGTTCTTCGACATATTGTTGCATTGCTTCCCTCGGCTCCAAACCAGAAACTATCCCAAGGGAAGACTCTGACCCTGGAACCGGGGGGAGCTCAGTACTTTTTGACTTCCTCCTGGTTGGCACAACTTCAGAATCAGTTCTCACAGGAGGAGTGTGAACTGGCTCAGAAACATCTAGAATAATAGTTGCTATTTTCTTGGTTTCATCAACAGTAAAACTTTCAGTTTGTTTTTCAAACCTCGGTGAAGACTTCTGAAATCCAGGCTCTGGCTTAACCTCTGTCCCCTCTCTGGAGACATGGTCTTGGGAGGGCTTTTGGCCCATTGATTTGCTTTTGTCTGGAGAAAGCTCATCTTCTTTAACAACAACAGTTGGTTCTGGGACCACAAAAGACTTCAAGCTGTCAGGTTCTTGGTTTCCACGGTCTTCTTTCAGCTGTGCAGCCAGCTGGTCAGCCTGTTTTAGGGGCAGTTTTGGATCCAGCTCCTGCCTCTTCTGTATCTGCTCAGTGTCAGGAAGCTCTGTGGTTGGTTTCAAATCCTTTGTTCTTCTCTTGGCTGGTGAAAGCTTTTCTTTTCCCATAACCTTGGATTCAGTCATTTCACTTGGTCCTGTAACAAGGTCTGAAGTTGAAGATGACATCTGGCCATCAGGTTCTTCTTTGGTTTGTACCAGTGGTGTGGTAACATCTTCTGGTGATGGTTTCACATCCTGTAAGACGTGTGGAGCAGTGGAGTCTGTAGCAAGTTTTGGTGGGACCCATTCTGGAGTAGGAGACGTCTTCTGACTGTAAGATCTTTCCATGGTTTCTGTCAGTTTTGTGGTAACAGGTTCTACGGAAGGTTTGACATCGCCTGACAATCTTTTGATTGGTGAAACAAGACCCTTTTCCTCAACAGGAGTTTCAATTGTTTCTCCAATAACCTCTTGAGGTGAAGGTGGTTTTGGAGCATCCATTGCCTGCTTGCTAGGTGTCTGCATTGTGGTAGGAAGCTCTGTGGATAGTTTCAGATCCCTTGTTTTAGTTTGGGAAAGCTTTTCTGTGTCCACACTGGTAATTTTTGTTGTTTCTGTGGTAACCTTAAAAGTTGGAGATGGATCTTGAATGGATTGGTCTTCCTTGGTGCGGGTCAGGTCTTTGGTGGGAGGTTTTGGGGAATGTTTTAAACCCTTCCTCACTCTTCTGGTTGGTGAAACCTTACCTGTATCTCCAACAGCCATTTTACCTGTCTCTGTAACCACATTTGGAGTTTCCTCTGACTGTGTCGGATCTGCTCTAGGAAGTTGTGGGGAAAGACTCTTTTTCATGGTTGGTGAAATCTTACCTTTCTCAATGACAACAGTTTCAGGACTTTCAGATGGCTTTTGGTCACCTTGCTTTGACTCCATCCTGGTTGGTTTAATTGTAGGTTCTTCAGTAACAGTGGCTTCAGTTGACTGACCTTGTCCCCTCTTGTCCATCACTGGCATTACCTCATCGGGAGAAAGTTCTGGAGATACTTCTGACTTTCTTGTAGTTGGTATGGGCTCAAATTCTTTCACTATAGTAGTTTCACTTATTCCTTTGACTACCTGATCGGTTGAAGGAATACTCTCATGGTCAAGTTCTTCCATAGCTTCCTTCGACTCCAAACTAGCAACTGCTGCAAAGACCGGTTCCAAAAGTGTGTCAACAAAGGAACCTTTGGACATCCTTTTGGTTGGAATGAGATTCGTTTCTTTCAAAACAACAGTTTCATGCTCCTCTAACGACTTCTGTTTATCAGGGTCTTTTATGTTGTCGGTCACGTCCTCGGTGTCCTGGTCTTTAGAGAGCTTAAGACCTTTGGACCTTTCTTTGGTTGGTGAAGGCTTACTAGTGTCCTTTGCAACAACAGAACTTTGAGCTGGTGTTGTTTCCATAGCTGGTGATGTAGACATATCACTGTCAGTTTTTTCCTTATCTTGTTCAGGCTTCACGTCAGGTGGTATGACATCAGTAACCATCTCAGGAGTTTGGGAAAAGTCACCAGTCTTTGACTTTCTTCTGACTGGAATCAAGGTTTTTTCTTCAATAATATCTGCATGCTCTTTCTTTGTATGCGGTTCCCCAGTGTCGGCATCTTTAAAAGGAAGTTGTGTACTCCTTGACTTCCTTTTGGGTGGAATCAACTTAGTCTGTTCCACAACAACGGTTTCGGGTTGCTTTTGACCCAACTCAGGGGTTGTGGGACCTTTTCCAGGTTCTTGTTTTGTTTCCCCAGGCTCCAGACCAGTAATGATACTGAGAGAAGACTCCGACTCTGGAGCTGTGGAGAGCCCAGTAGTGTTTGTCTTCCTCGTGGGTTGTATGACTTCAGAATCAGCTTTTACTGGGGGACTGAGAGTTGGTTCTGAAACGTCTAGGATAACTGTTGCCATTTTCTTTGTTTTTTCAACAACAAAACCTTCAGTTTGTTCTGCGAAACTCAACAAAGGCTTCTGATAATCAGGAATTTGCTCCGTCAAACCCAAAGCAGACGTTTGAATTTCGAGGTCTTGACTCCTTGATTTTCGATTGGGAGATAAAACCTCACTTGGTTGGTCTTGAACCACCGTTAAGGTACCTGATGTCTCAGGTTCTGTCACCAAACCTGCTGTTTTACGTTCCACTTTGGACTGTGAAGGTTCTGCATCAGTGGCTGACGTTGTGGCCTTCCTCTCAGGTGGTACAGTGGTTGTTTCAGGTGCAGTTTGCTCAGCTGACACAGGTGTCCCATCACTGGGCTTCACGTGGTCAGCTTCATCACGGTCAGCAGATGGTCGTGCTGTGAAAACCTCAGAGTTTGAAAGTGTTGGTTTGATTCTGCGTTGGTCTGCATTGGCGGACGTCACTGTTCCAGCCTCAGTTTGCAGCTCAGGTGAAGTCGACATCCCGTCACCGACGGACGTTTCTGGTAAAGGAATGGTTTTCTGCAGCTTAGCTTCACGTGTTGTCGGAGGCGACTGCTTGGACCTTCGTAGTGGCGCCACGACAGACATCTTCAGCTTCTCCAGCTTACCGTGAGCCAGACCAGGCAGCTTTTGTTTGCTTCTTTCATTGAGTTTCTGAGAGAAAATGACAGCAATAGTAATGATTACAGTTTCCTTTCAGTGCTTATGAAATACCAAACATTCAGTTCATTACATGACATACGTATATAAAGCTTCGTAATGTGACGTGAATACCTGTAAGCGTTGGCTGAGAGAGGCCATATGTGACTCTGCTTCTCTGAGCGTCTCTGAACCATCCTGGTCCAGCTTCTCAAACAAGACTGGCATCAAACAGTCTTTAAGGAAAAGCCTGTGAGAAAGTACGTCTTGTAGGCCGAGCCGCAACTTTTCACCTTCCTCCAACGTCTCCTAAAACAGGTAGAAAAAATATAGGTGTGTTCAGAAGACCTAGACAACACTAGCTATCCAGGAGAGCTATTTATCCGTTCATTTGTTGATGAAAATACTTTTCTTACATTGCCTACGTAAAAAATAAAAGCACCAAAAGCCAGAGACCTGCAGAGAGGAGCTGGACTCTGGTGGTCGGCTGCCTCTCCATTCTTGTAGGGCGTGAAGACAGTCCATCAGACAGCGGGTTGTGTTTGTAGAGCAGGTGCTCCGGTGCTCCCCCAGCCTGGACTTCAGACTGCAAAGTTCATCAACGTTCACACATTTTATATGATATCAGCAGCTAGAATAATAATAATTGATGATATTGAGTAGATTCTTGATTCCTTTTTCCTCATAATCTGGATGAAACTCAAGAACATTTAAATACATTTTTATGCAACGACCAGTAGTAACGGTTGTGAGTCATATTTCTGCTCCGCTGGAATAATTGAAAGTAAATTGAAATAGAAGGAGAATCAAACTGATCAATAATCAAATACTAAAAACTAGGATTGAATTAAAGGGAACAAAGACGTTTTATTCCACCTGTCGTGTTTCTGGCGAAGCGACTCCACCACAGTGATGGTTTCTGTCGGAAGCTCCTCATTGGCCGCCGTCGCCTTGACCTCCTCACAAAGGTCATGAACTTTGACACCCAGATCTTCCAGGGACTTCTCACAGTCCTAACAGGAGAAGGACGTTTTAACTTTCTGATTTACCGGACCAACACAGACACACTTCAGCCTGGCCGGGCGCTGTGATTGGCCTGCTGACGCCCACCTGAAGGCCGTTCCAGCGCTGTTGGAGCTGCTCCACGTCGTTCTGCGCTTCGCTGTAGCCGAGCGCCCCGTCCAGTGAACGGAGCGCCCCCTGCAGGGCGGCGGCCCGCTCCTTCAGCTCCCGGACCCTCCCGGCCAGCTGGGCGTCCAGCGCCGCCAGGCGGGCCTCGCAGGCCGCCAGGCGCACCCTCACCTCCTGCTCAGAGGTCGCACACAGGTCATGGAGGTGGTCCACCTCCAGGGTCAGAGCGTCCTGCCCCCCAGGGGTGCAGAGCGTCAGTAAGCTGTCCCTGGCCGAGTCCAGCTCCTTCATCTCCGTCTGCTCCCGGTCCACCGTCTGGAGCAAAGCCTGATGGGAGGAGGAAGAGGAGGAGGAAGAGGAGGAGGAGCGTCAGATGATTAGAAGCTGTGGTTCTAACGCGTCACAGCTTCACTAAAGTAACTCAAACGCCTTCAAACGATCAGATCATGTGACCTTCAGCGTGTTGATGGCGGCGTGGAGACCCTCTCGGTCTTCAGGGGGAGGGGCCAGACCTTTGACCTGGTCCCTCAGCCAAGCCTGGGCCGCTTCATGCTGCTCCAGCAGCTGGGTGCAGCGCCGCTCAGTCAGGGTGCCTCGCTCAAGGGCCGCCGCCGCCGCCTGAGGACCAACAACAGCCTGTTAGGACAGGATACCCCGCCCTGGGGCAAACCCCTGCCCCTGGGGCAAACCCCTGCCTCGATTATGGATCAGGACGAGCCTCCAGTATTGATTACGTCTCTAAAGCTGAACTCACAGTCAGCCCCTCCAGCAGGGGGGGGATGGACGCCTCCTTCTGGTCCCAGGACGGGTCGGTCCAGCTCCGGTCCTGCGTGAGGTGGAACATCTCAGCAGCCTGGAGGACAGACGTGAGGTTAACCCCCCCATCAGAGCCGCCTCCTTTATTCAGCCTCACCTGGGGGGGGGCTCACCTGCAGGCGGACGTCTGACAGGAGGGGGGCCAAAGCAGCGCTCTGGTCCAGCAGGGTCCTGACCCGCTCCACCGCCTGCCGGCGCTCCCCCAGCCCCGGCCAGGGGAAGACCTTCGGCAGGCTGGAGGCGTGGCTCTGCAGCTCGGCCAATCGGGCATCGGCCTGGTCTCTGCGGCGCTCACAGGCCAGCAGACGCTCCACGACCCCCCGCAGCCGGCTGTAAGGGGGGGACACGGTTCTAAATGAATCCACGCTGGTTGGAGAACAAACCGGCGGCGGCAGGAAGTTCCCTCGCCTCTGCGTCTCCTCGGCCGCCAGCAGCGCCGTCCTCCAGCGCCGCCGTGCGTCTCCCACCAGCCGCTGCACCTCCTGCCGCTGCTCCTCCCCCAGCTCCTGCTGCTCACACAGACTCACGCCTCGCCTCTCTATCGCCCCCACCTGGGCGTCGCCGCTGGAGCTGGCGTTCAGGACAGCCTGTGGATGACCCCGTTAGAAACCGACGGGCGAGAAGCGACTGACGCTGAACGACCTCTGACCTGTGCCGCGTCCAGCCGCTCCTGGATCTGCCCCCGGGTCCCCTGAGTGCTGCCCCCTGTGGACGCCGCCTGCCGCTGCAGCTCCTGGACCCAGACCCCGGTGCTCTCCGCTTGGACCCGGAAGGCCTCCAGCTCGCGGGCGAGGGCGTAGCGGCGCTGGGCGTGCGTCAGGGCGTCGGCGGCGGACTGAAGCCCCGCCCCCCACCGCTCCTCCAGATCCTTCACCGTCGCCTGGACCTCCTGTCTCACCACCTCCTCCAGGTCCTGCTGCTCCGTCAGAGCCTGGCTCCGCCTCCTCAGCTCAGCCAGCTGGGCGTCGCCCTCCGGCTTACAGCTCAGGACGCCCTGAACCAATCACACGTCAGCATGAAGCTGCCAGCCAGCGTTCCCCTGGCGCTGCTCAGACTCACCTGTGACGCCTTCATCGTCTCTTCTGGATCTTCCCGTCCCGGAGGAACGAGGGTCTCCAGCTTCTCCTCCATCCAGGTTGTGGTGGTCCCCCTCAGGCTCCTGAAGCCGTCCAGCTGGGCCTCCAGGGCGCAGCGCCGCTCCGACTCAGCCAGGACCTGCTTGACCTTCTGCGTGACCCCCGCCCACCTCTCCTGAGCGGCGTTCACTTTCTGCTGCAGCTCTTGTTTCTGGTCTTCATGGAGGTCCTGCACACACAGGCTCTGGCACCGCCTCCGGAGCTCGTTCAGCCTGGACACGCCTTCAGGGTTGGTGCAGATGATGGCCTGAGGGGGGGGTGGAGACGGCACGCGTTAAAGCTAACGTTTATTTACGCTCAGGTCGCATTAGCTCAGAGGGCGTCGCCAGGCTCACCTGGGCGGAGCTCCGTCTCTCCTCGGCTGAGGTTTGAGCGTTCAGCGAGTCGACCTGCTGCTGGAGGTCCGTCAGCCAGCCGCCGGCGTCGCGTTCCAACGACTCAAACTCCTCGAGCTGAACGGGACAGAACACAGTTAAGAAGAAATGACGCTCTGGAGGTCAGCCCCGCCCACTTTGGGGTCAAGAACCAATCAAAAAGAAGCAAAATAAAAATGCAAACAGGTGTAATGAGATAACGATGGGTCTCACACCGTCCCTGAAGATGTCACGGTTTACAGGATATATGTGAAGAAAAAAAGATGAGCTGGAAGCTGTTGTCATGGAAACGCAGTAAGATTCAAATGATAACAAGGCAATCAGAGGCTACAACATCCCGCGACACCCCTGAATTCAACATTTGACCCTGACCGACACGTTTTTGTTCCTCTGGCTTCCTGAAAATGTTGCTTTTTGTTTTGTGATTATATCTCATCAGGTTTCAGAGACGTGGACCTAAGAAGGTATAAAAGTGAAAATTTGACCTTGACCTAGTTTTTTCAAGGTCAAGGTCATCATCTCATTTTCATCCCCTTTGCTGCCTGAGGGATGTGTTTCATCTTTCTACCTGAACGGTTGTGAAGACATTTGGTGGAGAGAAGATCAGACAATTACATCACCGCTTCACAGGACGTAAAGAAGTTCCCGTGGTCGATCGAAACGACAAGAAACGACTTTATTGGGATGAAACAAACATGGCGTCCCTCACCTCCAGCGTCCTCCGCCTCTCCTCCTCCCCCGCTGCCGCCCCCTTCTCTTTGGCGTCCTGCAGCACCGCCCACCACTGCTCCTCCGCCTCCCGCACCGCCTGCTGCACCTGCGCCTTCCTGCCCTCGTCGGCGTCTGGGTGGTCACACAGCGTCTGGCCCCGCCTCCTCAGGTTGTTCACCTTCCGGTCGCCTTCGGGTCTGGAGCTCAGGACGTTCTGAGGATAAAAACTCACATTGAAGGCGACGACGGCCGATGGGTTTGACCCTGAACGCTTTCGACGGACCTGGGCTCGCCGGCTCCTCTCTCCCGGCGCCGTGTGGCCGGCGTCGGCCTGCAGCTCCTGTCGTCTCTCTCTGGTCCACGCCTGTGCGTCCAATCGCTGGGCGTCGAAGTCGTCCGTCAGCGCCCGGAGCTCCGCCTGGGCGGCGGCCTGGACCACGCCTTTCCACTGCTGCAGCGTGTTCTCCAGCAGCTGGCGGGCCTCCGCCTTCCTGAGGTCCTCCAGACGCCCCGCCAGCGCCTCCCCCCGTCTCTCCAGGTCCTGAACCCGGGACTCTCCTTCGGGTCTGGAGGTCATGACCTCCTGAGGAGACAGAGGGTGTTAGGCTGAGGAGGGGACTCGCCGTCGACCCGCCGTTTGACTCACCTGTGCGACCCGCATCCGTTCCTCAAACGGTGTCCGACCGTCGCACGCCGACAGCTTCGTCCGCTGCTGGCCGATCCAGGACAGGACGCCGTCGCTCTGGGTTCTGAAGGAGTCCCAGTCGCTCTGGGCGGCGGCGGCGCTTTGGACCTGATGGAGCGCCGCCTCGGCGGCCTGCAGGACGCTCCTCCAGTGCTCCTCCATCCGCCTGATGGCGTCCTCCAGCTCCCGTCTCCGGCTCTCGTCCAGGTCCGGGCTGTCGGACAGAGTCTGACGTCGCTGCTTCAAAGCCTGGAGTTTGGAATCTCCAGCAGGTTTGGAGCTCAGAGTCGCCTGAAGGTCAAGAAGATTCATTCAGGAGATGCTAAAAACAATGTGACCCTGACGCACAAACGTTCTGAACTCACCTGAGCAGCCTGAAGCGTTTCTTCTCCTCGCTGGCAGCCGTCAGGAACCTGCAGGTTATGCTCCTGGTCTCTGATCCAGGACTGAACGTTCTCCACCTGGGACCTGAAAGCCTCCACCTCTTTGTCCAGGAGGTCCTGAGTCTCCAGCTGGTTGAGCGTCTCCTCAGCCGTCAGCAGAGCTTTCCTCCATCGCTCCTCCGCTTCCCTGACCGACTGCTCCATCCCTCGTTTCCTGCTGTTCTCCAGGTCGTCCCGTCCACACAGAGTCCGGCCGAGTCTCCTCAAGTCGTCCAGTTTGGAGTCGCCTTCAGGTCTGGAGTTCAGGACGGCCTGTTGGGAGAGGAGGACCTTGAGGTTCTACTGTCTTTATTCTCTCCATATTCTCTTGTTGGTGAGATTGGGGTTCCCACTCCTTTCTGCTCACCTGAGCTCTGCTCCTCATCTCAGGTGTGGGGGGCTCTTCGCCAGCAGAGGTGAGGGGCTGCAGCAGGTCGTTGATCCACCCCCTGGAGCTCTCAATCTGAGCGTTAAACTGCCCTAACTGCCCCTCCAGGGCGGTCCGGGCGTCTGCCTGCCTCTGCAGTCGGGCCTCCAGGTTTCGGTAGCGCTGGATCATGTTGTCGCCGTCCTTCAGGAGGCTCTCGGCCCGGACGCCTCGTCGCCGCAGCGACGCTACACGCTCAGCGAGGGCGTCGGCCCGACGGCTGCGACACGGGAGGAAGAACACCAGTTTGAGTGTGTTCACGTGGGACACGAGGTAACCAGACGAGTAATAAAAGACACTAGAGGGGACGTGACACAACAGGCACTGCTGTGGTTTTAAAGCTTCACGACTCATTCTTCATAAAACAAAAGTATGAGGAGGATATTTTTCTTTAAATATCCAGGTTTTTAAAAGGTGAACAAAAGGAATTTTGTCACACACAGACGCATATTAATATGCGTCTGTACACATCTGTACCGACACAAGACAGAAAACATTATTATATTATTATTATTCATGAACTATTTGTTTGCTTTTGTAATACCCGTTTCTGCCACAGGAGGCGATGTGTTACTAAAAGTAACAACAGCCTTCCTGTTTTTGTCTGTGGTGACTTTGACTCCTGTATTGAGTCAACAGGTGTAATCTCAAATCTATTCTAATCTAATCTAGTCTAATCTAATGTAATCTAATTTAATCTAGGGTTTAATCTAATCTAATCCAATCTAATCTAAGGTTTGATCTAATCTAATATAATCTAATCCAATCACCTCTCATCCTGGAGCTCTTTGAGGAGACGTTCGACTTGTTCCGACTCCCCTGACTGTTTCTCTTTGGTCTGCAGCCAATCAGAGAAGCCGTCGTGTTGCTTCTGCAGGCTGGAGAACAAAACCGTCACCAAACGTCTTTCCTTCCTGTTTACAGACACGTTCAGAACCTGAGTGATGCTGAATCTTCCTTCCTGAGCCGCTACCTGTTCAAGTCGCTGAGCAGCGCCTCCATCTGGTCCTTCCTGGTATCGCAGTGGGCTCTGAACGATCCCACCTCCTCCTGCTGCTCCTTCAGCCAATCGGTGAACTCGGAGAGCTGCGGTGGAGGAAGCTGCTGGGCCCCCCTCTCCAGCCGGTCCTTCAGCTGGTCCAGACGTCGCTCCACGTCGGTGGACTTTAAGAAGCCCTGATGGACGGGACACACACCCGTTACCCATCAGCCACCTGAAACAACACCCATCAACAGCGAGGACTGGCCCGCCGGCTTACGTTCAGTCTCCTCAGAGATGTTTCCACGTCCGATCTGCTCTCTGGGTTCTCGAAGCACTCGTTGATGGACAGCTGGAGGTCCTGGAACCATCCCTGAAACGACTGCTTCTCCTCTGAAACACAGATTTAACTCCTGATGAACTTCTCCTGAGTTCCAGCTACACAAATAAAACCTGACGGACTCCACACCGACCTGTGACCACCTGGACCACGCCTTTGTCCCGCTCCTCCCTCTTCAGCTGGATCAGGTCCCTGGTGCGGGCGATGGCATCCCTCAGCCGGACGCCGTCTTCAGCCAGAGCCTCCACCACCTGAGGACTGGCCACACTGGACACCAGACCCACCTCCTTCATCACCGCCTCCGCCTGCTGCCCCTGGGAGTCCAGCTGCTCCAGCAGACGCTGGGGAGGGGCAAGAAATAAATGAGGAACACGGACACAATAATCAGAGTACAGCTGGGCCTAAACCTAAGAACAGGTAGTCCTCAACTTACGGACACAACTGGTTCCTAGAGGCTGTTCATAAGTTGGTTTGTAAGTTGTTATTTATTAAATGTAAATCTTTAATTTCCATCTGAGGTCATTACAAAAGTAATGTCATTACTACTGTAAATACTACAGTAATGTCATTACTACTGTAAATACTACAGTAATGTCATTAGTACTGTAAATACTACAGTAATGTCATTACTACTGTAAATACTACAGTAATGTCATTACTACTCTAAATACTAAAGTAATGTCATTACTACTGTAAATACTACAGTAATGTCATTACTACTGTAAATACTACAGTAATGTCATTACTACTGTAAATACTACAGTAATGTCATTACTACTCTAAATACTACAGTAATGTCATTACTATTCTAAATACTAAAGTAATGTCATTACTACTCTAATACTACAGTAATGTCATTACTACTGTAAATACTAAAGTAATGTGATTACTACTGTAAATACTACAGTAATGTCATTACTACTGTAAATACTACAGTAATGTCATTACTACTCTAAATACTACAGTAATGTCATTACTACTCTAAATACTAAAGTAATGTCATTACTACTCTAAATACTACAGTAATGTCATTACTACTGTAAATACTACAGTAATGTCATTACTACTCTAAATACTACAGTAATGTCATTACTACTCTAAATACTACAGTAATGTCATTACTATTCTAAATACTAAAGTAATGTCATTACTACTCTAATACTAATGTCAATGTCAAGGGGGGGCGGTGAGTGTTGGAGCTGCATGGATACAGTGGTGCTGCCCCTGCAGGGGTTGTGGCAAAAAGGGGAACTGCAGGATGATAGTTGGATATGGTGAAGCACGTTTGTTCATATGTTGAGGACTATCTTTACATTGGAATCAAAGAAGCTCAGGATGTAGTGATGGAACCTGAAGGTGACCCAAAAGCCAGAGGGATTATGGGTCCTACCTGGACCTGGACCTCCATCTCCGGCTGGGAGGCGTCCACCTCGCTGACAGAACTCTGGATCCGCTCCACCGCCGACTGGTTCTCCTCCAGCTTCTCGGCGAGGTGCGTCTTCACTGCAACCAGCTCCTCAAAGACGTCGGTGCAGTCGGCGAACAGCTCCTTCACCTGCTCCATCCTCTTCCTCAGCTGGGTCTCCATCACCTGATGGGGGGGTTCAAACGACGGATGACCCAACTGGGTCAAACACCAGCAGGGGGAACAGCCAGAGCTTCACTCACCTGCAGCTCCAGAGGAGCCTCCTGACTCTGGAACATCTCCTGGATCTCCTTGGACTTCTTGTGGAAATGTTCGATGTTCTCCTCGTTGGTACGGATCTCATTCTGCAAAGAGAGATGTCTAGTTTTCTGGATGCAGAAGAACCTAAAACATCTCCGATGTTCTAACATCTCCATACCTTCATGTCAGCCACTTGCTGCTCGTTGTGGAACGGATGGCTCTCAGCAAACAGGGCCAGTTTGGCCCCCGCCCAGCCGTCCACCTCCACCCCCAGCACCAGCTGCTTCTCCCAGAGCTCCAGCGCCACCTGTAGGTTATCCATGTAGGCATCTGTCTTCTCTGTGACCTACAAACACATCGGGGTTCAAACGGGGTTCCAAAGGTAAAACACTTCCTCTGAAATCACAACGTCTTACGTCCAGCCAGGTGTCCATCAGGGCGTCGGCCTCGGCATCGAACAGAACCTCGCTGCAGTCAGGGAACGTCTTCAGTTGGGTCTGCAGCTGTCGGGAAACGCCCCTCATCTCCTCGATGCCCTCCTTCAGACCCGTCAGCTCCTCTTTGATGTCACCGACCTGTGGAGCCAAGAAATGGAGATGGATCTGACAACGTTCTGAAGCTCTTCTGACCAATACATGGCCGTCATCATGTGGAGATGTGTGGGCTGACCTTCATCATGCTTCTCTGCAGGTTCTCCTTGCCCATGTAGGAGGCCTGCTCGCTGACGGTGCTCTCTGCTCTCTGCAGGGTGCTGCTCAGCGGACCGCGGCAGCTCTGGAACGTCTTCAGCAGCTCCAGAAGGACGCTGCAGCGCTTCTTCCTGCTCGACGGAGAAGAACACAACATGAGGGATCTGAGGTGGTTATGTTCTCCATGCAACTATGAAGAACTGTCAGCATACCTGTCAGAGAAGGCTCTCTGGGTCTCCTTCCACTGAGTCTCCAGCTCTTCGCAGAGGGTTTCTCCTCCACCCTGTTTGTTCTGGAGCTCTCGGAGGTTCTGGAGCTCCGTGAGCTGCGTCTGCAGCTGAGCCTCCAAATCGGACAGGGAGCGAAGCCTGGACAGAGAACGAGGTCTTTTATTCTACGACTAGTTCAGGGACAGGTGGTGGAACCACGCCCAGGTCAGGTGTGTGTGTGTGCGTGTGCGTGTGTGTGTGTGTGTGTGTGTGTGTGGTCTGGTGACTCTTTACTCCACCTGTGCTGCACGGCTGGGATGGTGGGCTCCTTCAGGCCCTGGGATTGGACGGCGTCCTGCAGCCTCCTCAGCTCCCCCAGCAGCGTCCTCCTCCTGAGGCCCAGGGATCGGTTCTCGGTCTCCTTCTGGACCACCTTCTGCTGCCGGGCCAGCCCCCCCTCAGCCTCCTCCATCCTCCTCAGGAGGACGCCCACCATGTCCAGGCAGGACGCCGGGACGCCGTCCCTGGTGACGGTCAGCCGCGCCCCCTGCAGGAGCACATCCAGCTGGGGGGCTTTCTCTTTCAGGCTGCCGATGCCCTGCCTGATCAGAACCAGCTTGGTACGACATTCCTGGAGGACCTGAGCGTCACCAGTAGGGGTGTTCTGGACTCCGGAGATGTCTTCATCCACGGTGCGCAGTGACATGAGGAAGCGGTCCAGGGCACGGGCGGCCGCCTCGCTCTTCCGGACCTGCTGCCGGAGCTGATCCAGGCTGGATCTGTGAGACTCAACCTCGCGGGACAGAGGGAAGCAGTCTCTGGGGTCCAGATCGCTGGAGTCGGGGTCCAGACGGGACACCTGGTCCAGCTCACTCTGGATGCTGTCGTCCAGGTCCTACCGCAAAAGAGTTTTCAGAAACGCTAGTTTGTCTAGGTAGGCTCTCAGGTCTCCAGGTCCTGGTTCTCCAAAGCTGTTTAAGTCAATCCACTGGACTCCTCTCGTCCAAGAGGCTTCTCCAGTTCTGGCGGTGTCTGGTCTTGTCCCAGTTTATTAACCCCGTGAGATCAGTGGTATTCACATTCCAACGACCATTGTGGAGACCCGTCTGGCTCCCCAACAACGGTTGATGGGGGTGCCAGGGGGTGTCAAAGGGGAACATTGAAATTGGACAAGACCAACTACCACTAGAACTGAAGAAGCCACTTGGATGAGAAGAGAAATGCCTTCAAAAAACTTTCTTAAAGTCCATTGGATTGACTTAAACTTTGGGAAACGCTTGTTTGTTCCGTCCTGTTCTTAACAATTGATGACGTAATGAAATGGGAAGAAGCAGCAGACCTTGATGTCCTTCAGGATGTTGGTGCTGGCCAGCGTGAAGCCCATGATGTGTTTGGGCTGCCTCAGGTAGCGGTCCAGGCGCTCGCTGAAGTCCACCATGTGGTTCTCGGTGGAGTCGATCTGCCTGAGGGCGGCGCCCAGCGAGCTGCCCCGCCTCTGGAGGCTGGACTGCTGGTGGCGCCACTGCTCCTGCAGCTCCAGCTTCTCCTGCTCCAGGCCAGCATTCCCACTCAGCTGGGCACACTGGGAGAAGTAGCTTGAATACTCGGACCACAGGGATTCGGTTTCCTGCCTCAAGAACTGGAGGAGAAGCATTTGGAGGTTAGAACCATGTTGGTTTGAACACAGAATCATCCTTGGATCCGTTTCCTGGATCCTACCTGGATTTCCTGGAGTCTGGTGTGAAGACCTTTGAGAGACACCGAATCTGAAGGAATGTCCTTGATGCTCTGTTGGTTTTTAGCCAGTTGGGCCACCAGAGTCTTCTTACAGCTCTCATATCTTCAAACCAAACCAAGACCAGCGGTTAAACAGCTGTAAAGAACATGTAAAGAACCTGGTTGTAAACTATGAGAGAACCTCTCTAAAGCCTCCGTCTTGGGGACGTCCTCCTCCATACAGGCTGGCTTTTCAACCTCTCTTTCCACAACAACTGTCTTCAGCACCACCTGGAGCAGAAGAGCATTTTATATCAGCTAAAACAATTGATCAAGGAACTGTTAGTATGGATATTTGGTTTAAAGCCCCTCTTTACCTCAGATGACACCTGAGGTTCTTCACTCGGTCTCGTAGTTTCTTTTGGTGATGTCAGATTCTCACTGAAGGCAACTGGAATTCTGTTTGGCAGAAATTAGGAAAAAATTCTCTTTTTATTGAATTAAATTCTCCAGAAGACAACTTGAGTCTTCAAACAGCCACCGGAGCATCTGGCTCCTGAGGTTAAAAGTACTTTATGCTCCAAAAATATTCTTTTGAACACATTCCAAGACTTAGAAATTGAAACTATAGTCCGCTTTTTATATGAATAAGACTATTTATAAGACTAGAAATGAAATCTGCCAATGGTGTGAGGTCCTGTGATCCTCAATGCAGAAAAGGACAGTCCAGCTAAACCTCGGCTAACGTCGTTTGGAGTTACGTTATTCTCGATTATAGCCGAGGGTCACCTGTATCCAGTTCAATGTAGGACTTTTGGATCACCTGGACTCTGGGATAGGGGACTCCTGGTCTCCGCTGATCTGGCGCTGGAGGGCTGCCAGCCGGTTCTCACATTCCCTCAGCTGCGTCTGGGCCAGGCGGTGGGCGTCCTCAGGACTCAGCGTGTCGCTGAGCTCTTTCAGCGCCTCTAGGTGGCGCCCCGCCTCGGCGAAGCCGCCATTAGCCGAGAGGCAAGACTGGTGAACGATGACACAACGAAAACAGACAGTAAACAGGAAGTGTAGTATCTTTACAGGACTGCAATATTACAGAATGTCATTCCAGGTTTAGTACGGAGAGCATGACAAGCATCCCGAAAACACTTAAATCACAGTTACCAAGTCCCCCTGACAGAATCCTTGGCAGCGTAAAGGAAGAACAGGAGGACAAAGATTAGAGATTGAACCCTTCAACCAAAGCACACCTGCTGAGAGCTTAGCTTAGCGTTAGCTACCTGAGCTTGGGTTTCTAACTGGGACCTGAGGAGCATCTCACACTGCAGGGCAGCTGAGTTAAAGTCTTTTCTCATTACTTCAAAACGTAATTGCTGCAAAAAGTCTGAGATCTCAGCTTTCAAAGCCTGGGGAATAAAATACATTCAAAAAAATACATTTACACACATAAGCATAACATGATAGGTTACAACACTTGCAATATGCATTACCAGTTAACAAACATTTTAGCGCCATTAGTATCTAGAACTGTATTTCATACATGTAGAAATCAGTTTTAGGATATTTATGGTTTAGAATCACAGATGAATCAAACGGATCGGAACTCTTCTCCTAACAGGAACCAGGACTGAAGCAATCAGGACCCTGAGTGCGATGTGTCGTACCTCCCACTGCCTCCTCACAGACTGGGTGTAGACCTCCATGTCCCGGAGCTGGGACGGTGTACAAAAGGCCTCCATGCCTTTGGCTGCCCTCAGGAACTCCTCCAGCAGCTCTGTGTCCAGAGTCCTCAGAGTCTCCTGAAGGGACAGGAAGCTAACGGGTTACCCCATGAGAGGAATGCTAAACCAAAGGTGACCAACGGCATTGGGGTTTTACCTTTTTCACTGATGCTTGTTCAGCTGATACACGCTTGTCTTCAAAAACCTTGATGGTTTCCTGGATGTGCTCCTGCAAACAGAACTTTGCCTCCTCAAAGCCATTTCTGGCCAACGCCTGTGCCTCGGTGTAAGCCTCGGTGTAGGCCTGAGGGGGTGTCTCTGCCAGGGCCGGAGGGGTGCTGCACAGATCTGGCGACTTGGCGACCGAGTGCGGTGGTACCGGTGAGAGGACAACGGGTTGGGAGGGTGGCGGCGACTGACGTTGAGGATCTGACGGTGGATGTGGTTCCTCCTGAGGTCTGACCTGCGTCGGTGACTGAGCCTTTGATCTTGGTGTCGTTTGGGCTTTCAATGGCGGTAGTGACTGAGTCTGGACATTAATCTGTGGGAGTGCATGTGTGTGAGGTTTGGATTGTGGTAGTGATTGGACCTTGGCTTTGCTTGGCGCCTGAACCTTGGCTTCAGGTGGTGTTTCAGTTTCAGCTGGTGGTGGTGCTATCTGGGCTTTGGCCACTGCGGGTGACTGAGCTTGGGTTTGGGCTTGCGGCAAAAGTTGTGCCTGAGATTTGATGAAGGTTGATTGGACCTTGGATTGGGTTGCTAACTGACCCTTAGCTGGACTTGTTGTTTCAACCTTTGCTGATGGCAGTACTATCTGGGCCTTAGGTACTGTCTGCAATTGGACCTCCGGTGAAAGTTGTGCCTGGGGTTTGTTGAGGTTTGACTGGACTTTGGATTGGTCTAGTGACTGATCCTTGATTTGGACGGGTGGTTGAGCATCAAGCGATATTTGCGCCTGTGGTTTTGTTTGTAACGGTAATCTGGTGTTTAAGGGTAATTGAGCCGTGGGCTGTTGTAGCACCTGGGGCTCCAGAACAGGTTGTTGTACTGATGTAGCCTTGGGTTGGGTTGGTCCTTGACCCATAGATCGACTTTGCAAATTAAACTGTGGTTGTTGTGCTAACTGGGCTGCAGATGGGGGGTGTGGGGCTGATTCACCTGTTGGCTGTTGGACCTGAGGACTGAAGTGAGCCTGTTGGCTAATGGTCTGAGTCTTCACTTGTACCGATGACAGTGTCTGAACATGTGACTGGAACTGAGCCTGAAGGCGAGGCTGGAGCTGGGGCTGTGAAGGACGTGGAGGTTGGGTTTGATGTGGTTGTTGCAGCTGGGGATGCATTTCAGTTTGGAACTGAGGCACATGGTGATACTGAACCTGTGGGTATTGCTGAGGCTGAGGCACGGGATGATGCTGGGCATGAAACTGGGGCGCAGGTTGAGGTGATTCCTGTACCCAAGTCTGTTGCTGAACTTGGGTTTGGCGTATCTGGAGATGCCTACCATCAAAAGGTCTCATCAAAGGTTGCTGCTGTGTGGAAGTCGGGGGTCTCATTTGTGGTTGCATTTGAGCCCAGGGTTGGGTTTGTGTTTGTGGCTGCATCTGAGACTCAGGGTATGATGGCCCCATGTAACAAAAACCAGGCTGCCCTATCTGAAGTCCAAATTGGGACCCAGACTGGGGCCACGTTTGTGGAGCCTGAAAATTTTGATGAGCCTGAGACTGTGCGGACTGACCTACTGGCTGAGGGAATCGTTGGGGACTTTGATGCCTCTGAGTAATGCTTTGGTCCGGTGATTCTTGTCTCGGGATCCACTGCTGGGATGGGGATTGACCCTGTGAGCCCCCTTGAGGGTAATATGGAGGTTGCATGTGTGGATGTGGGATGGGCATCGAGGCAGTGGGTCTAACTTGAGTCCAAGTGCCTCTTTGGCCCAGGGAAACGGGCCCTGGGTGCTGCACCACTGGCTGAGTATGTGCAGGATGCTGAGGATGACTTTGAGGCTGGACCTGTGTTTGGGTCAAAGGTTGGTTGTGACTTGGCTGAGGATGGATTTGAACCTTTGAACCCACAGGCTGACCTGTAAACTGAAAATGGGCTTGAGGCTGGACCTTTAAGTCTGGATGGGTTTGAACCTGGAATATAGACTCAGCTTGGGTTTGAGACTGGACCATTGGCTGACCATGGGGTTGAGGCTGGACCATTGGTTGACCATGGGTTTGAGACTGGACCATTGGCTGACCATGGGGTTGAACCTGAACCATTGGCTGACCATGGGGTTGAGCCTGAACCAAGGGTTGACCATGGGGTTGAGGCTGGACCACTGGCTGAGGCTGGGATATCATCTGACCATCTACTTGGGATCGTATTTGTGACTTAGGGGTTGGTGGCCTAACAGGGGCCCATGACTCCACATGACTACGAACTTGAACGTGAGGTGGCACGAAAGGCTGAATGTGGCCCTGCTTTGGCCCCTGCATAGTGGACAACGGTCCAACTTGAGCCCACGTATGCACTTGAGCAACAGTTGTACCGTGTGCCAAACCCTGTGACTGTACAGGTGACTGAGGGGCATCTGGGACACATGTTTGGGCCTGAGTCTGAACCCGTAGTTGGGTCACAGCTGTATTTGAGGGACCAAGGGACTGCTGAAGAATTTGTGTTTGTGGCCGATCGTGGCTCATTCTGGTTTGGGATATGACCTTCTGTGGTTGCTGAATGTCGGCAACACTTGTGGACTGCACTTGCACAAAGACTTCTGTCTGAGATTCAGAGTCACCAGTTGTTTTGGACTGTGAAATCTTTTCAGCTTTTGTTTGACAGCAAGGCTGGGCCATAATTACGGGCTGGGATCTAGCCATGAAATCCAGCTCTTGTTCTGCCGGTCTTACAGGAGGCATCTGTGGTGGATGTTTTTGCTCTTCTTGTCGATCTTTTCCCAGTTGCTGCACCTGTTGCGTTTGCTGCTGTTGCTCTCTGTGTTTAAGGCGCTTTGCTTGCGTTTTTCTCTGTTGTTCTGGCCGCTCAGTTACCTCTGCTTTTGCATCTAGCTGTGCTCTTGCAGTTGGAACTGAACTCACTGTTTCCTTGTCTGACTGGGGCTCTGCCTGTCTAGTTCGAGTAGAATCCTGTTCTGGATCCGCAGTTGAGTCTTTACGCTCTCCCGTTGCAGGTTTCTGAAGCCAGGGCCGGTTCTTCAAGGCCTGGGCTTTCCTGCTTTGAAGCTTCTGGGAGCTCACTGGTTTCCTTACAGCGGGTTGTTCAGGCCATGGTATAGTCTGCTTGTGGTGCAGTGCGGCCTGACTTTCTTGTGGCTCAACCTTCATTTGAGTTGTGATACGCGTTTGAACAGTGTATTCTTGCAACTCTGGCTGCTGCTGATCCTGCACCTGTTGTTTCTGCTCCAGATGTTGCTTTGGTTGTACTGGTGGTACATCTTGTTTCTGTTCCTTCAGCTCTTGCTCTTGCAGTACTGTTTCCATATCTGTCTTGAGCAGTTCTTGCTGTTGATGCACCTGCATCAGTGCTGGTTCATGGGTACACTGAGCAGTGATCTCTGGTAGAGCCTGAACCTGAACTTCTGGTGGGGACTTTGTCCTGGGGTGCATCACAGCTTCTGCATAGCTGTACGTCATTGGAGGAGAAGTTATTGGTTCTTCTCTGTACTCCTGCAACACTATCTTTGGCACAAAGGTTTCATGAGTTGGACTTGAAACCAACACTGTCTTTGGACTCCGAGTTGGGTGCCCAACATCTGACTCCATCAGCTCTTGAGGCTTTTCTTCAGCCTGTATAAAGACCTTTGGTGGAGGAGGGGCATCTGGGGGGCTTCTGCTTCTGTCTCTTCTGGCCCCCAGGCTGCTCAGCATACCTACAGCTTCCTGGAGTTGCAATCATAAAACAAGACATTTGTCATTTCCTGTGGACTCGGGTCCAGATCTAACTACGTTCACTGGTTTTTCCAATGAAGTTCTAGATAGACCACTGACCTGTGATTGGGTGACAGCGGCTCTCACTCGGCCCTGCATGGCGGAGGCGTGGAGGTACTGGATGGGCGAGTTCTTCTGACTTGTCATCACCATCACCTGCAGGTCCTGCTCCTCCATCACCACCTGACCCTCTAGCTGTAACCCACGGGATATCAGGACCTAGGGAAATAAATGGCATCGGCATCAGACATTAACAGTTTATAACCACTTAAGTTACCAGATTATCCTCAGCTGAAACCTCCTATGATGGTCTTACCCTGGCTCGAGGGTCTTGGGCCTGGTGATGTCTCTCTGCAGCTCTTAATAGCTGGTAGAGATCTCTGGCCTCAGTCTCCCAGTGCAGGAGTTCCGCCAGGCGACTGTCCAGACCCGACATACTGTGCTGCAGCTCCGCACACACCTGCTCCGCCTCCAGGAGAGTCTGCATCACCTGAAGGACATGGAGGACATGGACCAGAGTCATAGTTAGACTCAGATACAGCACACAAACGACATCCACCAGTGATTATTGGGTGTGAAACCGGTCGTACTTCTGGTATAGCCAGCTTCAGCCTCTGTAGCTGATCCGCTGGGCATTCTGGGGAGGGGTGCAGGGCCTCCAGGTCCACGTCTTTGATTCTTCTCATGAGGAACTGAGAAGAAAGCGAGTCGTCAACTTTGGAGATGCATCACAGGAAAACGGTCTGATGACCTGCCCACCTGAATCCTTTTCCTGTAGGTGCGTAGGGGCCCTGCTAGGGCCTCCAGAGGCTCCTTAAAAATGAGAGTGGCTTCTCTGATCAGCGCCTGGACATCCTGGGGTGTGGCCTGGATGTCGCCGGGGGGTGCCGCCACGCCATCCTGGGGAAAAAAACAGATATAAAGATAAATATAAGGTAGATGACGAGAATCAGACAGAAGTAGAAGATTATGAAACTTGATTTTTAGCAGAAAGACCAATGAAAGGTTAGTAGTTCTACACGTCATGTTCCAGTTTGACCAGCAGAACCTGGACCTGATCCTCCAGCAGAAGTTCCTCTGGTTCTGACTTACGAATGTGTTCTTCTTGAAGAAGTCGGCCCACTGCATGTTGAGCCGACGCAGCTCCTCCCCCAGACTCCTGCTGGTATGAGGGTCCGTGGACTCCATCAGGACGTTTCCCACCTCGTTGAGGTGGGCGTGGCGGGAAGCCCACTCCGCCACAGACGCAGAGCTCACCTGGACAAAAAAGTGAGGGAGGAGGACGGGGTTTAATGCAGGTCGACCACATATTGAACCGTGATTGGATGTCCTGGTGATGATGTCAGACCTCTGAGGCGTGGCTGACGGCGTGTCTCACGGAGCCCTGCTCCAGCCAGGCCTGCAGGGAGCTCAGGCAGTCGCTGTAGGTGTCCCAGGCCGACAGGACACGTCCCATGTTGCTCTTGGCCGCGTTCACCTCTTTAACCACCGACACCGTTTCCTCCTCCAGCTGCTTCACCTGCTGGCTGACGTGGTGGTAGTCTGAGGCTGAGGAGGAGACGCCCGTCAGACGCCCGTCAGACGCCCGTCAGACACCTGTTAGACGCCGTCAGACGCCCATCAGACGCCCATCAGACGCCCGTCAAGACGCCCGTCAGACGCCCGTCAAGACGCCCGTCAGACGCCCGTCAGACGCCCGTCAAGACGCCTGTCAGACGCCCGTCAGACGCCCGTCAGACGCCCGTCAGACACCCGTCAGACGCCCGTCAGACGCCCATCAGACGCCCGTCAAGACGCCCGTCAGACGCCCGTCAGACGCCCGTCAGACGCCCATCAGACGCCCGTCAAGACGCCCATCAGACGCCCATCAGACGCCCGTCAAGACGCCCGTCAGACGCCCGTCAGACAAAGAGATCAGGGTCTGAACTTTTAAAACTCATCAAGCCGTTTGGATCCGGATTCCACGGAAAAGAAAACACGGAGACGTAAATACTTTCTGACGTCAAAACCAAAGATACCACCTTAAATATTGTCCTTTATTGTTTTATATTGTTTATTCTTGTATATTATCGTTTTTTGCCATCACACTCTAAATAAACAACTGTAAAGTGTTGTTCATGAAGTCAATGAAGTTCTACAGAGAAAATGAAATTTTATTGAAGTAATAAACACATTTTTAACTTTTTAACTCTTAAATTAATATTAATAATAATAATAAAAACACGCCTCGTTGAAAGTCTCTTTGAAATGAATTTAAAAGGTGAACTTAAACGATCCATTAATCAAACAAAAACACTGTCAGCCTCTGGGAGCGCGTAGCGGAGCCTTGATCTGAATTTTAAAAATTTATTTTAAAAAAAAGCAATATTAGTCTGAATAATGAAAAATAAATATTTGAAAAATGTCCGCATAAATGTTTATTTGACCTGGTTAATGGTTCTGCTGCTGCCGGCTTTTAGCGAGAGTGACATGTTGTTTGAGCCACGAAAAATAATAAAAATAGTAAAATATAATTTTATTTTCACTTTTAAGACTATAATAATATTCCAACTTCTATAAAAAAAAAACTACCTAACTCAACTAAAATACACTTCCCAAGCCACACGGAGCCCCAGCATCGGCATGAGAGGGCTGTCTGCGCCCCCGGGGCCACAGGCTGCCGACCCCTGAGACAGACGGTCCAATCAGCAGGGAGGGGCCGGTCAAACCCCTCCCTTCAACACAAATGCTTACCCAGAGCAGATTTGCTTGAATACTTCTCAGAAACCAGCTTCAGCTTCTGGAGGGTGGCGTCCATCAGAGACGGGATCTCCTGGGTGACGACCAGCTCCTGAAGGGGAAACCTTCTGTGAGCGTCAGGTTTGTCCAGAGAGGGGCAGCAGAGCAACGGCCAATCAAAAACCAGCTCGCCCTAACCCCGACAGAACAAACCCACCACAGCTTTCTTCTGTCTTTTGCACTCCTGAACAGTTTTTCGTCCTAAACCTGGACAGAAACACTCACCTGCCACTCCTGCAGCAACACCCTGACGGCCTCCGGGGACACGCACGGCCTCTTCCAGATCCGGAGCTTGGTCCTGATCCGCCCCAACAGATCCAGCAGTGTGTGGCGGAGCTCCCGGTACTCCAGCTTAATGTCGTGGTATTTAGCCGACACCCTGACGCCGGTGAACCTGGACGGGACGGCCACAGAGACAGGTTGTCATGGGAACAAGTCCTAAAAGGACGTCAACAAACCAAAACCCTCACCTCCTCTTCAGCTCATCCATCTTATCGGCTGGAACCATGACGTTCCCGAACTCGTCCATGTTCTGGAAGGACTGGAAGGTCTTCAGGTGCTGCGGCATCTCCTCCACACAGACCTGCAGCAGCGTTCAGAGGGACATTTCTGAACTCAAAGTAAATAAATCACTTTGGGTTTGCACAGATGGCGTCAGATAGCTCCCAACATTCAAAGAGGAACAGGAGACATCATGAAGCCGTCAGTGATGTTTTCAGCGTCTGAAAACACTGATTCAAGTTCACTTGTTAGCATGAAGTCAAATACAGTTAAATAATCAATATACAATTTGCACATTTTTATCTTTTTGTGTTAAACTAATCATTTTGTCACCTCTTCTGAGCATTTTTGTCATTTATGTCACATAAAACTTAAAATATATCAAAAATATCAAATAAATCACACATTTATTGTTCTTATGGTTACAAATTCTTTCCTCTTAAAAGTAAATGTGTTAATTATATTAAATAATCTTGTTTTTTGGTCAAAATAGCACCACTAACAGGAAGTGACATCATTCATGAGTTTGACAAAGAGAAATTCAAACAATGATGCGTTTTGATTTTTGTCTTTATAATATTTTTGGTGGATTTTCTCCGTCACATCCCCACCCCGTCACGCAAAAAAAGGGGAAAACAATTTTTGAATCAAATCTTCAAATTATATTTGTATAAATCCCATGTTTTCATGTTGTTTTAGCACAACCAGAATTTCTGCCATATTGGTTTAGATATTCTACCTTGAAAAACAGACAAACTCTGACCTCTGGATATAATTCTAAGTGTTAAAAGTTCTGCATGGTATCAGACGTTAAAGCTCCAGGTCCAATCCTCACATCCTGGAACGGCGTCACCGTTACTTCCTGTCCTGGGGCTTCCAGGGGCCAGGGAACTATTCACCTTCAGCAGCTCCCGTTTCTCCCTGCTTCTGTCGGCGGCTCTGCGGTGGTCCGTCGGGTCGCCGTCCTCATCAGCCAGAACGCCCTCGGCTTTCAGCAGCCAGCGGGCCACCGAGTCCAGGGGGGGCGGGAGACTCACGTCCAACTGGATTTTATATTCACGCAGCTGAGAGACGAACATGAAGCGTAAATGTAGGTGAATACAGCGTCTGTACGCCAACGACACACAGGTGTACGTGTGACGTTCTACACGTGTGACCCGGTCTGAGCGACGGGTCGGACCGGACCGCACCTTTTCGGCGAGGACGTCCCACGCCTGTCGGAGCGCTCGCTGCTCCTCCGTCAGTTTAGGGTTTCGTCTCATCGCCGTCAGCAGAGGCATGATGGGACGGCGCTGCTCGTTAAAGGAAACCAAGAAGGTGTGGAACACCTGCAGGATGAAAACCAGGTCTTTAGTATGAAACACACACACACACACACACACACACACACACACGTACGTGGTATCTCTCGCAGTAGCTCTCCCCGGCGGTGGAGTCCCACCCCTCCAGCAGCTCGCCGTGCGCCTGAACCAACCAACACGTCACCTCCTTCAGCTTTTGATCCGGGGTCGCCTGGAAACAAAACAGCTGTTAAGTTGAGTTTGAGTTATCCAGATCATGTAATCCTCAATGTAGGAGCCTAAATGCAGTTCTTTGATTCTTGGTTAAAAAAGGTTAATAAATAATTTAAAATTAGTTAAAATTCATAGTAATATAAGTTAATTGATTTGGGAGGAAGTAAAAGGCCTATTTACAGGTACTTTCAGTTCATTTGAATGATACTGTAATTAATCATTAAAAATGTATTTGGAGGGTTTAAAATGGATAAAATGTCATTCATGTAATATTTGTACTGGATGGGAGCATATAGAAGTTTGGTGTTTTAAGTGGCCGTGCACCTTTAATGACTTTGGTTGAGGCTCCTGTGAGGTCACTCATTCACAGTCCAGGTGAGAGTGGAGCCACACGGTTTTTCGACCTCTCTCTCTTTACCTCGCTAACTCTCTACCTCCTGGTTAATGTTTTGGATATGATGGATGCTTAATGCACAGTTTCGATATTTTTCTGTATTACTTTTTTTTAGTTTTGCTTAAGTAAACTGTTTAACCTTTTACAAGCAGTCCTGTGGATTTTTCTTGTCGATGTGGATAACGAGGGGATTAGTGAGAGCGTTGAGCCAAGCTCCGTGGTGTGGAACCTACACTCAATCTGCTCACTGACATCTGGACACCAGGACGCCGACGGGGAGCTCGTTCTGTCCTCTCTGACGTCCAAACACACAAACGCTGCATGTTTACCTGTTTATTCACCTGTACAGGTGGGCGTGTCCCAGCACAAGCCTCAATAACAAATTATTACTGATTACAACGAGGGCTAACGAAAGAGCTAGCATGCTAAATAATCAGGTTTGAGTCCTGAGGTTTTATTCACCGCCCAATGTCATGAAATTAAATGTTTGAGCCTTTGCTGATATAAATAGCAACTAATAAATCAGAACAATCAGGGCGTGGCAGCGTTAGCGATCACGTGACTCCTGTTGCTCCTGTTATGTACGACAAACGACCTGTTGAAGTCAATAACGTAATAAAAGACACCCATTATTTCATCTTCTATCATCTTTAAACCAGAACTGCAACGACCCAATCCCTAAACCCTAACCCTAATCCTAACCCGATCCCTAATCCCTAACTTTAACCCTAATCCAGAGGCGGCAGAGGCGTGAAGGTGTCCTGCATTGGACCGGAGGTCGGGACACGCCCTTGGCGTGGCGTTGGATCCAGTCCCAGACCGAACAAGGAGAACCCGTTTCTTTCTGCATGATCGTTCCTGCCTTTAACCACCAGCTAGTCTGTGGCTCAGCAGACCGGCTTCATCTGAGACGCTGCAACAACAAGCAGACGTCTGTGCACCGCAGGCGTTAGACGGGTTCGCTGCAGGCGTTAGACGGGTTCGCTGCAGGCGTTAGACGGGTTCGCTGCAGGCGTTAGACGGGTTCGCTGGAGGTGTTAGACGGGTTAGGGTTAGGGTTAGCCAGAACCGGGTTAGAACAGAACCGGGTTTGAACAGAACCGGGTTAGAACAGAACAAGGTTAGGACAGAACCGGGTTAGAAAAGAACCGGGTTAGAACAGAACCGGGTTAGAAAAGAACCGGGTTAGAACAGAACCGGGTTAGAACTGAACCGGGTTAGAACAGAACCGGGTTTGAACAGAACCGGGTTAGAACAGAACAAGGTTAGGACAGAACCGGGTTAGAAAAGAACCGGGTTTGAACAGAACCGGGTTAGAACTGAACCGGGTTAGAACAGAACCGGGTTAGAACAGAACCGGGTTAGAACAGAACCGGGTTAGAACTGAACCGGGTTAGAACAGAACCGGGTTAGAACAGAACCGGGTTAGAACAGGGGTGTACCTGTCTCAGGGGGGAGGCAGAAACAGCAGGAGTGTAGTGGACAGGCAGGTGGACGGGGGACGGACTTTTAGGAACGGTCAGGTATTGTTCCTGGGGGGTGAGGGGGTGGAAACAAAGAACAGAAAATTCACAATAAGCAAGAAGGAGCGAGCAGAACCCTCCTAATCAATAGTGATCAATAGTGATCAATAGTGATCGATCCAGGTGCAGGACGGTGACGTCTAAACAAACATCTCAGAACGACAGAGCGACACCTACCGGTGCGTCCTCCTCCGGGGGGGGCAGGTCTCTGGAGTACTGCAGGAACTGGGCCACGTAGGTCATGATGGACTTCTCGTCCGGGTCCCGGACATCCACATCTGCAGGGGGGTCAGAAGGCTCCATGGTGAGTCAGAAGGCAGCAGGCTGAAGCTCAGACATCCTGAAGCGGCGCCGCGTGAAGCGCACTGAAGGTGTGACGCCGCCGTCCTGAAGGAAAGGTTCTGCTGATGAAGGGCTGCCAACCCGCCGGCGGGCGGGGCGTTTACACGGGTGAGTCAGCAGACTGTTAGAGCGTCACTCCACTGGCCCTGGGGGGGGACGGCCCGGCCGCGGCGCTAAAACGCTCCCCGCATCAGATGAACCGCGTTAGGAGAGCGTGAGAAAGAAACAAAAGAACGACAGAAGAACGAGGAAGACGAGGGTCAGGGGTCAAACCTGCACCAGCAGCAACTCTGAAGAGGTTTCTGCAGTGTGTGTGTGTGTGTGTGTGTGTGTGTGGGGAGACTAGCTGATAGCATAGCATCTGCTAAAAACACCACGGTTGCACAACATCCACACATGTGACACCTCCCTGCAGGAATATGCAGAGGTGTGTGTGTGTGTGTGTGTGTTCGTGTGTGTGTGTGTGTGTGTGTGTGTGTGTGTGTGTGTGTGTGTGTGTGACTTTTGTTTTACAATGACGCTCAGTCATCAGGGGGAACCAGGAAGTGCCCGTGTGTGTGGGCCAATCAGCTGCCGGCTGCTCACCGTGGGGCTCCAGCAGCCGGGGGATCCTCAGCTCCCTCTCGGCGATGCTGAAGGCCTCCTCCAGGTTGTGAAGGTTGCTCCTGGTTCTGGCTCTGCTCAGGTCCACCAGGTCGGGCCGCAGGGCGGACAGCAGGGCCAGGAAGACCACGCCGCTCCTCCAGCTGCTCTGGAAGTCCTTCACGTTCAGCGTGCAGCCGGCTCTGGCAGGACCGGGGGGATGGAACATTAACGTCCAGTGCTGGAGCAACTCCTGAGGTTCTGCTGGGGGGGCCCTCACCTGTGACACTGCTCCCGGACCCACAGCAGCAGAGCCTTCTTGGCAGAGACCCTGAACTGTTTGTGCAGCGGCGACCCCCTGGGGGGGACGGGGCTACTGCCGGCGGAGCGGCTGGACAGGGAGGAGCGAGTGTCCAGACTGGTCAACGACTCCATGGACGACTGACGGGAGCTGAAGGACAGACCGCTGGCCAGCTCCTCGATCTGAGGGACGGTTAGAGTCACAGGAAGTACAGGAGAACCTACAGGAGAACCTACAGGACCTACAGGAGAACCTACAGGACCTACAGTAGAACCTACAGAACCTACAGGCGGAACCTACAGAGCCTACAGGAAAATCTACAGGAGAACCTACAGAACCTACAGGAGAACCTACAGGAGAACCTACAGAATCTATTGTAGAACCTACAGAACCTACAGGAGAACCTACAGGAGAACCTACAGGAGAACCTACAGGAGAACCTACAGAACCTACAGGAGAACCTACAGGAGAACCTACAGGAGAAGCTACAGGACAACCTACAGAACCTACAGGAGAACCTACAGGAGAACCTACAGGAGAACCTACAGGAGAACCTACAGAACCTACAGGAGATCTCGTTCTTTACCGCGTGTTGAATCCGTTCAGTCACGGAACAGATTCAACACGTATCTCCAGGTTTTTCTTTAGATTCTACTTCACTTTGATCAAAACAACAAGAGCGAAGGGTAAACACTCTGACGTGACAACAGGGGGCGCTGTACTGACGTGATACTGCAGGATGATGGTCCATATGAGCCCCAGGATGATGGAGGGCTTCCCATCAATGATGTCAGGAATGTTGATGTTGACAAGTTTGATCTGAAGAGAAACAGCAAAACATCTCTTCATTATTTCCTGGTTACCGATGACATCACGCCGTGACCAGCTGGTGACATCACGCCGTGACCAGCTGATGACATCACGCCGTGACCAGCTGATGACATCACGCCTCCACTGGGAGCACCGCTCACCGACTTCTTCTTCAGGAAGCTCAGGGCTTTCTCGATGTTGCTCCTGTGCTGAAACATTCCCCGGCCGCGTTCCCGACCCTGCAAAACACAACCAGAGTCAGTTGGTCAGTCGATCGATCGATCGGTTGATCAGTCTGGGGGGGGGGGGTGTCAGACGGCGATGGGACTCACGATGCGCTGGCCGCTCATCACCTCCAGCAGGTCCAGCAGTTTGGAGCCGTCACGGAAGTCAGTGAACAGATCCAGGACCCGGCACGATGGCCGGCGCTGCCCCAGGACGGAGTGAAGGTCATTCAAGGTCACAGAGGAACAAACATCAGAAGGACGTTCAGGTTCAGCAGGTTAACGTGAAAATTAGAGCTGCTAGCAGACAGTTAGCATGTGGCTAAAACGCTAAATCCATTCAGGGTTGTTCTATGCGAGTGTATACTCAGGGTAGGGCAGTTGGGGTGGGGTGGGGGGGTTCTACTGTGTCGTGGTGGTATTTGTGTTGAATTTTAAAATGTAAAAATGAAACAAAAAAGAAAAGAAGAAGCTAAATAAATGAACTCTCCTAAAGAGACCGGGAACCCTTTTTGGGAGGACGTTCCTCAAAATGTTTCGTACTCAAATCAAAAACAAAATAAGAACCAAAAAGTTTTAAAATTAGTCTTTAAACCGCGGCTCAGGGCTGGCTTGTGACATCCAACCAGAACCAATCGATTCAGCGTTCATCTGCTCCACAGACAACAGGCCACTGTTTCTCAGAAGCTGAGATTCTGGTTTTGGGTCAATCAGGTCTGAATAATGATCATTATATCACAACAAGGAGCATCTGATCAGAAATCAATTATTGGTAGCCGATCAGGACGGGGGTTAACATCGAACGCCGCTGCTTGACTCCGCATCGCACAGGAACTACTTTATGTAACCCTTGGTGGCTGGGGGGGGCGGGGCCGGTGGCCGTCTGTCGCTGTCTGTCTGTGGTGAACCCTGCCCCTCCATGCTATATTTATGGCCCCCCCCCCATCCTAACATTCACTGACCCCCTCTGCTGAGTCATGCTAGCGATTCCCTTTCACAATAAAAGCGTTTCTCACCTTTGCCAGCTGAGCGTTGACCCAGTTGGTGAAGGTCTTCTTCTGGATCTGTTCCTGTTCCACTGCAGAACGGAGGGTGGGGGGGGGGCAAAACATTACTTCATTCAGAACAAACGTCTCTTCAGGGGATTTCATTAATTGATATCTGAGTCTTTAAACCATGTCATTGATTGTTTATTGATAGTTTATTGACAGTTTATCTGTATCTGGAGAACCTTCAGGTGGAACGACTGCAGCAGGAAGAAAACTTTAATGCCATAATGAAAGTTACAGAAATAAATTCTACATAAAGCCGACCTGCAGGGACCAGAGTGGGGGGGTGACCCCCCCTAGACCCTGGGCGGAAGGGGTCGGATAATTGTGGGCTTGAAATAGGTTCAGCTCAGGAGAACCTTTAGACCACCATGAATAGAATTTCCAGAGCAAGAGCGTGGCCCTGGGGGGGGAGGTACGGGTGGGGGGGGCACACTAATGAGGTGCAAAGTATTGATAAAGCAACATGCTAACGTATTGATTAGCCTGCAACAGGCTCAGGAATCGATGGGAGACTCGGTGGACACTCACCATCGTACGGTTCCAGGAAGTCATGGAGGTCAGAGACGGAGTGAAGACTCTCACACACGATCCAGTCCTCAACCTCCATCGCCCCGAACCCGTTTAACTCCGCCCCTTCTACCGCCTGATGATGAGGAGGATGATCCTCATCGATGTTACAACCAAACAACTTCATGGTCTAGATCAATGGTTCAGTTCCCCTGGAGTCCGACCTCCTGCCATCGGCCAGCGGTCTCCTCTGGTCCGTGTCACACCTCCGTCTGGATCGGACTACTAGTCCTACGGGACGGTCTGAAGGACTGAAGGTCCAGCTATTTTCTGTCTTAATGCGTTTAGCAGCAGGTCGGCTCTGGCTTCAGCTCGCTGGACTAATTTAACGTTACGGAGTCTCCATGATGACTCACTGGTCTGATTATAAAGACTCTGGACAAAGAGAAGGCAGGCCTCTGGGTTTGACTCCATATCGACACCTTTCAGAGGTGTGCAGGAGAAGGGATCCTGCTGGAAGGTCCAAAGAATGACGGAACCAGAGAGTTCTGTAGAAGTTACTATTATGGCTTTTATTCTGGAGCGCCTGAGGAGTCTGATGGTGCTAATCAGGTATGTTTTAGGTTAGCATTTGTAGGTTTTGCTCAACGACAACAGCACCTTTACAAAGTACCGTAGAGCCAGCCAATCAGAAACTGGTCATGTCCTGCTGGGAAGCATTGTATTCCTGTCAGATCAAGAAATGGATTCCATTCCGTTCTATTTGTTGTAAACGTCACGTCAGCAGAGGGAAGACGACCGAACTCACCTGAGATGGGATCGGCCATGCTGACTCAGCACAGGAAGCTGCTCAGAAACCCTTAGAAAAACAAAGATCTAATCTACAGAAGGCATGGATTTATGCTCTGAACGCTCCAGATCCACGTTCCCAAGAGACGACAGGAAGGAGCAGCGGGCGGAAAACAGTTTCCAGGGTAGGACGAGTCCCACCGGCTGGAAATCCAGCCTGAAGGAACGTCGATAATCAGCGGCGCACCTCCTCTTCTGAAACCTGCCCCAACAGGACCTGATCGAGCTGATCGAGCCAGGAGCCAGACGGTTCAGGCTTCTGGAGGACTTCCTGTTGGGGGGGCAGCTAGAGAGGGACCCGGTTTGGGAACTGGATGGCGGTTCAAGTCCAGTTTGGACTACTGTATGGTATAGAAACCCTCCAGCCATTGGTGCACCTCCCGCCCATGAGCAAAGCGTCTGTTCAGTCCTAGTTTCTCAATTGATAAACTAGGAATTTAATCATTTGATTTAATTTGAAAATCCATTCGTTTGTGTTTTATGACTGGAGCAAACAGGATTAGATCAGGATGATCTTCTCCTCTTCTTCTTCTCAACGCCTCACATGTGTTCCGTTTGGTTCTGTTCCATTTTAGGCGTTATTTTGTTGCTTGAATCGTCACGGTTGAACTTTAGAGGATGATGATGATGATGGTGATGATGATGATGATGATGGATTATGGGATCATGCGTTTGAAGGACATCACATGTTCGATCCTTCTTGACTGATTGAGAACACATCTAATTGGAGTGAATCACATTCTAAATACAGACTTTATTCACGTTGTGTTGGTTTATTTTAAACCCTGGTGCTGAATAATAAATGGATAATAAATGCATCCGACGACAAACATCGATTCGTCGGCCCCCTCCATCCTAACTGGCGCTTTGCACCAGACGGAACCCCACAGGAGGAAAACAGAGTTCCAAAGAGGAAACGTACGACGTTGTGTGTTATAAATAGTTCAGCAGAGAACCCCGAGAGGAAGAGACGAGAACTGAGGAGAGCACCGAGAAACGTAAAGAAACGACAGAACAAACAGACGACAAAACACCAACAGACGAGTCGGTGGTAAAAAACAGACGACAAGGCACAACGTTTGAGTTGAATACGGATGCAAGACTCTTATTTTGAAGGACTGACAGGTCCTTTTTCTGTGATAAACACGACCATCATTCCCCCCCCACGAGTCTTTACACTGTGACTCACGACTCCGCCAGCCGTTTCAGTTTCAGATCAAACCAGCGTGACCTCAAAAAAAGTGACAAATCAAAACGGATGTTGCCGGCAGCAAACTGAGACGGAGCCGTCGCACAACGCCGGGGCTTAATCCTGTTCAGGTTGCCGCGGCAACCGGAGGAAAACACTGAAATCCAGACATGAGGCCTTCCCTTTTTATAGGGACGTGACCTCAGACTCGGCTCAGCGGAACAATTAGCCGCTACTCAGTTTAGCTTCAAGGAAAGATGAACCCCAACACACTGAAACCAGCTCCAGTGTGTGTGTGTGTGTATGTGTGTGTGTGTGTGTGTGTGTGTGTGTGGTGGGCTGGTACCGACCCTGCAGCAGCATGTGGATGTTGTCGATGTCCAGGGGCATGGAGCCCCTGTCCACCAGCTCCTCCCTGGAGCAGAAATCTGAAGACATCCTGTCTCACCAGCGGCCGCCGGGCAGCATGGGAACACTGGGAATGATGGGAAGAGAGATGGTCAGCGGCGTGGAGCCAACGTGACGCAAACATGACACAAACGTGACACAAACGTGACACAAACGTGACACAAACGTGACACAAACGTGACACAAAGGTGACACAAACGTGACACAAACGTGAATACGTTACGGTTCAAACAGGAGACATTTGGACGCCTCTGGCGTGAAAAGTCCTAAGGTGACTGACAGGTGAGGGGAACGGACAGGTGAGCAGGGCCAAAATAAAACGGGGACATAGCGTGAGGTCGCATCGACACGGCGGCGCAAAGGTCACCCGGGGTCAGTTGCTGTGTGGTGTCTCCTGAAACCCCTCCCTCCTCTAATTCAACATGATGATCGCCGTGTGGGTTCAAATTAAAAAAAAAAGAGTTGAGAAGGTCCTCAGTGAGGTCATCATGAGGTCATCATGAGGTCATCACTCATGCTGTGGTCAAATCTGCAACCAGGTTTGGTTTGAATCGGTGAGCACAGAGAGACTTGGTCATGTGATCTCAGATGGTCATGTGACCTGAGATGGTCATGTGATCTCTGATGGTCATGTGATTGGGTTGAAGCTGGTAGAAGGACGGAGGGTCGAAACACGGCGGTGGAAAAAGGACCGGGGGGGGGGGGTCACGAGGCTACAACAATAGCTTCAGATGCCTTTTAAAGGTGAAACCCTTCACACCTGTTGGAAGGCCGTGTGGAGAGGGGGGGGCACCGTGGTCCAGTCACGCTTCAGCACTAGCAGCTGATTAGCAGCAGGTGAGTCACATGACCTACGCTTTATTTTTGTTTTGCAAAAGTTCAGAGCAGGAAACACGGATCCACGGCGAGATCCAGAAGATCAATCTGTCGCCATGACGATAAGGACGTGTCTCCAGATAAAAAACAACAACAACACAAGATGCCAACAAGCAGAGAAAAGTCCCCACATTGTGGTGCCAAGGTTAGTCACTGCAGGATGTGACTGTCACCGGATTGCTGACCCGACCCCCCCCGTCACTTCCCCCACCTGCCACCCCACACCCCCCTGGCACTGCAGGGAGAAATTAAAGCTCACCAGGAAGAAACTGGGACCACTTCTGGCGCTACAGTTGCTTGAGGCACTCTTCTGCCTCTAGTGGCCGAAATGAGCATTACAAAAACAAACGCTTTCAAATCAATAAAAGTCATTAAATTGTAAAATCACCCGCTGAAACTTTGCCTGATGTAATACAGATAAAGAAGTGACACAACCGCGGCTTTAGATTCACTTTGCAGGCCGATCCGTTCCTTCTCTTCTTCAGGTTTGACAACAACTTTCCCTCCTGTCGGCCTTGTAATTCTCACCACAGGCATTCAATCGCTAATCTTTGTGCTGCAGGGAGAACAAACTTTGGGTGTTGGTGTTGCTCAACTCGTCACACGGATCATTTACAGGAATGATAGATGACAATAGCAGCAGGGAGCGGCAATCTGTGTTTCCACCAACACACAACGCAAAGGTCACGTCAGGCGTTAGGGCGCGATCCCACAGACGGGCGTCATGTCAGGTGAGCGTTAATGAGCTTGATCTGGAAACTATTTCTGCATGGAAAATGTAAAAGCAACAGAAGAAAGGAGCGCGAAAGACGGAGATGAACACTTTGTGAAATCTCCTGCTCATATGCAGCAAAATTAGTGACAGTAAAAGGAAGAAAACTGAGTTTGAATGCAACAAAGTTGTGGTTTTGACACAAAAGAACAGATTTAAACCATCTAGTTCATGTCCAGTCAGAAAGAGAGACACAAGTCATCCCTTAAACTGAAAAAAAAAGATTATTTAGGTCAATTTAAAAGATAATTACTCTCCAAATGCTTTGCAGTGAAATATCGGATGCTGATAACAAGCTATAGACAAGCAGAAGCATCACAGGTGAGTCCTGAGCGTTCAAAGATTCAAACCCACAACCTTCTGGTGGGACAGACATGTTCATTCGAGCTGGACCGGGTCAGGGTTACCAAATACATTCAGATCAAGATTAAAAAACATGCTGGTGACACAATGGTGAATAACATAGTGGATTAAACACAAGTATTCATGGATTTTATTTTCAGGTAAAATCTGATTCATCAGAATTTAGATGCAAACAATTAAATAATCACATTATTATCATATAATTAGGTGAATAAAAACTTTACTTGGATGTGAAATAATTTTGATAAAAGTTTTTACTTATTTTTAAACTCATTAAAGATCATTAATCTGTTTTACTGTTTGTATATTATAGAGCAAGCCCCCCCCCGACCCCCCCTCTACGGTAGGAATGTCAGCTCTCCGTTATGAAGCTCCAGGAATAGACCACACGTGTGTGTGTGTGTGTGTGTGTGTGTGTGTGTGTGTGTGTGTGTGTGTGTGTAAGAACGAGTCCTTGAGCACTGGAGGACTTCTTAGCAAAGCGGATTCAACGAATCTGCACAAACCACCGATGTCAACAACAACAACAACAACAACACATAACGGAAGTAAAACACTACCGGTCCTGAATGATGACGGTAACGTCGGCAACGTGCGCCGGTGTGTTCTCTCATCCGTTGAACGCGGGTCTCACCTGCAGCAGGAGAGCAGCGGGTCGCTCCGCTGATGACGTCCGAGGCGGCGGGACTGATGTCGGGTAGCAGCGCCCGGTGGAACCCGCGGCGCAGTGTGACCGAGCTGCCGCCCGCAAGAGCTGCAGGACGGGCCGGACTGTCACCGGAGAAGCCAGAGCCATAACGGGCAGAAAAAAAACCGCACTGGGGGACTAAATATAGAACACCATGAGAGTTGACCCCCCCACCCCCGGGAGCTGCTGTCACCTGGCGCGGAGGCCCAGCGCCTCAGGCTGAATGTCAGCGCACCGGAAGCGAGCCAAAACCTGGGCGCCGAGCGGGAGCCTCATGTCCGTTCATGTAGTTTAAAACATTATATATATTTAAAAAACATTATATATATACATATATATGATATATATAGAAAAAGATTTAAGATGAATATTTAATTAATATAAAACTGATTAGCAGCACAGGTAGGCCCGACCGGAAGTCAGATCAGATATCGTTTGCTAGCTGTTAGCCTAGCTGTTAGCCTAGCTGTTAGCCTAGCTGTTAGCCTAGCTGTTAGCCTAGCTGTCAACTTGTCCGAACAAATGAAAACACCAATGCTGACTGTCGTTAAACAACTATTAAAAATAATTATTTTTTAAAACTATTAAAAATAACAATAAAAATAATAGATTATATGGATATTTCTCTTCTAAACGTGACTTGCTGCAGTTTTTGCTAGCTAGTAGTCCCAAAAATTACTAGAAAACATCTAATTAGCTAACAAATATGCTAGCTGCTCATTAGTTTGAGTTAATTCTTTTATAGTTTCAAATAAATTAATGTAATTTTTGAGCATGTATACGAAATAAGTTGTTCGTGAGTTCTTTTGAATAACTAATTATTAATAGTTGACAGCTGCTAAAATAAAACGGTAATCAATTTAAAAATGGTGGCAGGCGACCGGAAGTAGCGTCAGAGTACATCCGATGTTGAAATTCCTACCTGTACACAGTAAAACCTGAGGATCTAATAATAATAATAATAATAATAAAAATAATAATGATAAAATAATAATTCCAGTTTATACACAAAAAAATTAGCCGGCTTAATGTCTTTATTTAATATCACTACTAAAAGTGACCACCAGAGGTCAGAACACACTCATGTTACTGCAGGACTTGTGCAGGCAAAACCAACAGGATTATTCCTTGTATGAGTCTATTTATAAGAGAGGAGCTGACAGGATAAAAATGAAAATAACCACCATTTTCTACTTCTGTGCAGCTCCTCTGGGGCAGTCGGGGATGAAGTGCCTTTTCCAAGGGGAGTCATTACCCGACAAAACTTTAGCAAGTGGTTGAAGATTCAAATTGTGGAACTCTGCTGCTGTGAGGCTTTTAAAAAAGAGCCAAAAGCAAATACTGTACATGAATATTCCAAGACTAAAATATGCTATAAATGACTTCCACCATTCTTGGCATAGCATCCACTTCATAAGACATAAAGGAGGTGAAACCTTCAGTAACTACATTTGATCCATTCAGGACAAATTCAATGAAAGATTGTTTGTCGGGATCCGTGTTATTAGTTGAACTTCCTTTAGCCTTGTTGGAGCCACACACAACCTGCACATTGTTCAGGAATAGCCTCCAGAGGGTGGAAGTGATCGTGATGGGAGGCCAGAGGAGTGTGAACATGCCCTTGACACATCCCCCTCAATATTTCCTCTCATCTACATTTAATTGCTCTGCCTCAACTTTCCTGTTAAAGATTCATTTCCTGAACTTCTTGAGATCAGTTCTGCTCGGCTGGCTCCACATGCCGCCCGCGGGGCCTCTGACGATGATCGTTCCTAAATGAGTTACTGACTCATCTAAATCCGCTCTTCCTCTTATCCATTCAATATCCTCCTCGTCTTGATGGACGTTTGCACCGACATCCGTTGTTCCTGCCCCACACGACCGACCCGGCTGCCAAAGCCTGGGGGTTAATTGCCCCCGATTTCTGTGAGGCAGAGTCTGGGCAACAAAAACAGAAAGGAAAGATGATAAACGGAGCGAGACAAAGCAGCGGAACAAGGGAAAGAAGGGGATCAGAGCTCAGCAGTGAAGTCATGCCGGTCGGCGTGTGGCGACAGGAGCGGGGTCGTCTCAGGAGCCAGCTAATTGAGCTCGGATGAGTGAGGATCGACGCCGGGTTGCACTGCGTTGTTCCTCCCCTTCCATGTGAGTGGCTACGAACAAAAGGCCAGACTTTCAGCCCTCATCACGCTAATGGAGTGGGAACACGCTTCTGATGGGCAGCGGCAGGTAAGACGGGCCTCCAGGGGATTCAGGAAGTATGAGTGGAGGGTTCTGGGCTCTGATTGGTGGGACACGGGCGATAAAAGGCCCCGGCTCGTTGGGGTGTCAGGAGCACAACGAGAATCGCGGTAGTTCACGCCAGCCGGCGGGGAAGGTGACACGTCGTGTGTGACTGTAGGTGAAACTGATGATGCTGCAGGAGAAGAAGAAGAAGAAGAAGCCACAGCGGTGAGTGAAGCAGAAGATACTCATCCTCCATTTATCTGAGGTTCATCCAGACAGAGCGATTGGTTTGTTCCACCTTCAGCAGGTGGATGAAGGTGGAACCACTTCTTCAGTGACAGTAATGGGAAAAACATGTATAAATTGTATAGACTTTAAACAATGATAACCTTAAAGGTGGGGTTGACACACCAGGGAGGGTACACCTCGGTCTGGCGCCGGGTGTCAGCCCTTCATGGGAGTCTTTCTACAAGCCGCCGTTAACCAAGAAGGTTGGAGATCTCCAACAGAGGATTTCACACGGCGCTCTGGTCAACAGTTTTATTTCGAGTTTGAATCCAAATATGTTGGAAAACTGTTCTGTTCTCACAGAGAAACTGTTTTTCACTTCTTTCTAGACTGTCAGAGACTCGACAACCTGTCCCTGTTTTTAGAGGGAATCTTTCTCTCCTTCGGTTGTATTTTCAATAAACAGGTGAACATTATTGGTTTGACACATAGGAGGAATCAAAAAAAGGATCGGCACATTCTAAACTTTCTTCAGGGCCAAGCAAAGATGGAGATTTATCTAAGCAGGAGGAAAAAGGTTGAAGGTTCGTCTGACTGCAGTGCAGAAGTCATTTTACAAAGAATCTGAGTGTGTTTAGGTGAATCTCTTTTGGACTTTGTGCCAACGTGATTATCTTGTATTTCTACTTTTATGAGTAACTGTGATTTTAAAAATTAAATCACATCCTTCTTCTTCTGTTTTGTACCATTAGGGATGTGTAACATAAGAGTGAATAATTACATCATGACTGCAACAAAGATTGGATAAAAAACCTTGAAAGAAGAATGAAGTTATAAAAATCAACTATTTTAAGTTGTGAAAAGTTGTACAGACCACACCAACTCTTCCCTCACTTCTATCTGTCCTTAAATTGTGCTTCATCTCTGCTCCTCTTCCTCAGGAGCCTCCGGCTGGTCCTGGTCCTCCTGCTCTGGGTGTGTCTCCAGCCGGGCTCCGCCCACCGGGCGTCGGCCATCAACCTGCGGCGCTTCATTGGCTGTGCCGTCCGGGAGTTCACCTTCCTGGCCAGGAAGCCCGGCTGCAGGAGCCTGCAGATCACCACCGACGCCTGCTGGGGGCGCTGCGAGACCTGGGAGGTGAGGAGCTGGGGGGGCACACACACAAATACACACACACACACACACACACACACACACACACACACACACACACACACACACACACAAATTGGATTGGGTCGTTGGGAACGCCGGGAACTCTGGGAAGTTGATTCCCACGGAGCAAATCAGTTTCCTGGGAGCAACGTGCAGCCGAGGGTCTACACAATTATGCGTTGAAAGAGCGATGAGCGCGTCAGAAGTCCCATCTCCCATCATGCACCAGGATCTGCTCGGCGCGGCGGCGTAATGAGGCCGTTTGAAGTAGAAATCTCACGCAGGAACGCAGGAAGCCGCCGCAGGAATCGAGTTAGCGTCGGGCGGGAGGAGGAGGCGGCGCCGCGGAGATTGAAGTGACGCCGGCGGTTCCTTCATCCATCCCTCACACGCCGTAACGACACCATCAGGTCCAGATTACAGAATACTGTCGACAAAAAGAAGCAGCAGCCCGGTGGAATCTGACGCTTCATCTTCACGCCCTGAAGCATCAGGAAGCTCATGAATCTCCGTTAGCGTAGCTTAACGTAGCTCGTGAGGCCCCAGCCGTGCTCTGTGGTGCCCTTTGTGTGAGGACGATGAACTTTGACCTCGTGTAATACGTATGTTTAGTGATGCAGAGCAGCAGGGGGTCATGGGGGGGTTCTGACCCAACCAGGCGTGATTGGCTACCGGCTGTGGAGGCGGGGCCTGCAGCCTCTGAGGCTCTGCTGATGGCTGGTCTTATGTACGCCCCAGTGACGCCCCGGAGGAGGGGGCCGGCTCGCCACGGTCCCACCCCCCTCCCCAAATTTCCTCCTCCTCCTCCCCTCCTGCTCTAATGATCTTGCGTTGTGGACGAGGCGCTGTTGGTGATTCTTCTTGTCTCTCATTGGTCTCCAGAAGCCAGTCCTGGACCCCCCCTTCATCGAGGCCCACCAGCGGGTGTGTACCTACAACCACACCCGTCTGGTGACGGTGAAGCTGCCCAACTGCACCCCCAACGTTGACCCCGCCTACACCTACCCCGTCGCCCTGAGGTGCGACTGCAGCGTCTGCCTGACCAGCACCACCGAGTGTGTGACCTCTGTGTGACCCTGAGTGTGTGACCTCTGTGTGACCCTGAGTGTGTGACCTCTGTGTGACCCTGAGTGTGTGACCAGTGTCTGACACGTGGGCACCGCTTCACCGTCAGCTGATGGCGATGGTTTTTTATTAGTTGAGGTTTTCTTCAGGTGACTGTAGCTAATGTTAGCCTCCTGTTTGCTAGCGGGATACAAAGAGTTATTGATGCTGGGTTATAAATATGCTAGTTAGCAATGCTAAGTCAAAATGCTAGTCATCCTTTGCTAGTTAAAGTGTTTTATTAGTGACCTGTCAGATTAAATATAACCAGTAACATTTAACTAGGTCTGAGAAATGTTATCAATTATTATCTTTCTGTAAAAAATAATAAAGGTTTTCATTGTTTTCAGAATTGTTAGAAATTATTTGCAGTTTTGTTCAAACCTTCTGAACACAAGATGTTAAAAGACCAGAGAGAGAAAGACTGAAGAATAAATCAAAACTGAACTTAAACACCAGCGTGAGAAAACTAAAAGAGAGAAAGAAAACAAGTAAAAACAAGCAGAATAACAGAGCATTTCAAAATAAAACAGGAAGTGAAATTCTCCAGGACATTACCGTTCAGGACAACACTTTGTTCAGCAGTAAATGATGTATTCAAGTTCATATAATAAATAAACAATTTGTTTTAAACTATAATCACCTGATGTTTTTATTTTAACATTAAAGTTTAAATTAATCTGTTTCTATTTCTGATTTAAAACGACTTACTTTAAAGTTTAATGCAGCATTTTAGCCCAAGGTCATAAACAACAACAATAATAATAATGAGAATAACAACAACAATAACAACAATAATAGTAATAATAATAACAATAACAACAATGATAATAATAACAATAATAGTAATAATAACAATAACAACAATGATAATAATACTTAAACTCTTGATGAACTCCAATCACACATAATTTAGTTTAGAATGTCAAAGTTTGATCTTAATTACGAATAAATTTGGACTAAATGAAGTTAAACTGTTTAAACCTTTCTTCTCTGTGGATGCTTCCCGGGGGGGTCAAACATAAACAGCCCCCCCCCATCTATAGAGCAATCCCTTCTGCCTGTTGGTTCATCTTCCAGGGGAATAACGGCTCATTGGTGCTTCATTAACTAACCTGAGCTCTGAGGATCTTCACGGGGGGGGTGAACAGTCCTGGGGGGGGGTTGTTGTTGGTGTGCCTCCCCAGCGGAGCCGGGTTGATGCAACGCCTCACGCGTCCCTGAGGAGCTGCAGGTTGTGTTCGAGGCCCGTCGGAGGCGTCATTCCATCTGATCGGGTTTATTTCTGAGACCCATCAGAACTGATTGATTGTTTCCATTGAGGTGGGAAATAAAACAAAAGCTGAGGTTCATCCGTTTGTTTCTCCTTATTGGACTCCTTTGTGTCATGTGACCTTCTGGAGGCATCTGGGGTGAGGAGGAACCACGAGGAGGGGTTAGAACCTCTGTCAGGAGCCTCGACCCCCCCACCCTGATTGTCCTGATGAGTCCTGACATCACCACTTCCTCCTGGGCTACAGGGCGGGGTCAGGAGGGGTGGAGTCAGCGCCCAGCAGGAGGGCGAGATCAGATGGAGGATGAGCAGCGAAGCATCGATGAAGGTTCCAGCTGTCTCTTTTGATCATTTGATTAGCGGGGTGTTCAGGGGTCAAAGGGATGCTGGGAAAGTAGGAGGAGCCACAGGAACCAGCCTCTGGATCCCACCGGGCTGCACTAACCTGATGCTCTATTGATTCTCCACATTGGGGGGGGGGGGATTCAAAGCTGAAGGCGTCAATATTGTCCTGTTAGCCATGAATAAAGACGCTACTTAGCGTTTCCAGCTGCTTTATGCTAATTAACCCACGGTACGCCACAGGAAACTGAAAATACAGGAAGAAGCACTCCGCACACTAACAGCAGCTAGCAGCAGCAGCTAACAGCAGCTAACAGCAGCTAACAGCTAACTCCAAGAAGAAGATGAAGAGAAATGAAGGGAAAATGTCTTCAAGTTGGGAAGACGAGTCAGGAAGGGTTAGCATTTCAAGTGTAGCATCAGGCTAACTGTAGCCACCAAAACCAACAAGACAGGTTTGGTAGCATGTTGGTAGCATGCAACAGGACATAACCCTCCGTACCAGTAGAGGGCAGTAGTGTATATGTTGGGGAACTGGGTGTTTGGGAACCGATAAATAACAAAGTTCAGCTTAACATTAAACAGGAATCAAATAAAAAAATACATTTTTCAATTTGATCGAGATGTTAATGACTTCCATCAATCAATCAATCAATCAACTTTTATTTATAAAGAGGTTAATCATGGTATCAGACATTTCAAAGCGCTTTAACAGACAGACAAACCCAACAGAACCCTCCAGAACATAACAGACAGTGGTGGGTAAAAACTCCCTCATTGAGGAAGAAACCCGGCCAGGACCCAGACTCTTTGGGGCGACCTTGACTGGTTGGGTGGGAATAAAATAAAATGGAGATAAGGACAGGGTCATTGACTTCAGGTCAGTGACAACCCCCCCAATCAGCCACGAGTCCTTCTACATGTTCCACCCCCCCACACCCCGCCCCCCCACGGTGACGTTCTGTCAGGCAATCAGCCTTAAATACGATTGACATGAAAGATACCCCTCAGGGGCGGCAGCGGGGTCACCGTGCTCCCCGCCCCCCACATCCCAATCACGACACCGAGAGGTCAGCCGCCGCCGCCGTGCTGCCATTATGTAACCTCATCGGCACGGCGACCCGCGTTCATGCTCCACACGTGTTCTCCAGCAGGTTACACGTCTAGCATCACGTTAGCTTCTTCTGCAGACAAACACCTCTCTGTTTAGCATTCAAGCAGCGAAGCATGGGAGTCTTTAGCAGGCAAATGCTAACGTGGCTAATATTAGCAAAGTAGCTCAGTTGAACTGAGGCGTATCACAGATATTCAATTTGTTTAGGATTCTATTTCATATTAACAGACAGATTTTTTTAGCTGACATACATTAGCGTTAGCGGCATCCTAGTTTATATTTTATTTTAACGCCACTAATCGCTGCAGGTGTTTTACTTCATTAAACAGAATTAATTTATAGCTGTTTTTAAATTAAACAGCGTCGAGTCATAAAAACATAAGAGTAGAGAATGCGTTCAAAATAACAATAAAATATGATTAAAAAAAGAAAAGGAGGAGAGTTCATCAGGAGGAAAATTAACGTGTAATAAATAGATTAAATTTAGACTCAAACCTGAAGGTTTTATTATCTTCATTCTTTGTGAAACGTCTAAACTTCAATCATCACAACGGGATTCCGTCTATTAACGTTCTAATTTCCCTGTTTCAAAAACAAAAAACATGCTTTTGATGTTCGGCGGGATAATTAAAGGTTAGCGCGTTAGCATCGACGTAGCATCTCCACTGATCCTGACATGAGCTGGAGGCGAGCGGCGGATGATGGTTTGATAAAAGTCCTCCTCCAGATGTTGATGCTAACAAAGATCATCCTGACTGACATTAAAAAGAAACGATTGTGGAATAAATGAGCTTCAGAAGCTGCCTCTCTTCAGGCGGCGGCGGAGGGAACCGCTCACACCTTCACGTCTCACTGGCAGCAATTAGATGTTCACTCCAGGAGGACCTGCCAGAACGTCCCGACCGAGCCGTGTCAGTTTGAGTAAAGCAGCGTCTCCTCTTCTCTATTTGAGGAAACTCTCGGGGATCAGGAGGCGCCTCGTCTCGCCGCCGCTCCGACCCCCCCTCCCCCCAGTCCTGGGGGAGCCTCCGGTTGACTTCCGACTGCTTGACAGGATAAATTTTCCTTTAACTCGCAGTCAGACCTCCACATCCAGGGGAACACTCGGCGTGATAATCCCGCTGTCTGCCGGTAATTGGCCTCTGAGATTTGGGTCCTTTCACACCACAAACATGGTGTCAGAGAAGCGCCTGATTGGATTAGTCGGACAGATTAACGGATGGAGAGACGGATAAATACCCGCCAGGAGGAGAACCGACACCGACTCCTCCTGAGAGCTGGAACCAGTCAAACCCAAAAACTAAATGTGGGCTGTCGGAGCCGTAATGAGGCGTTAAACCGTTAAACCGGGACGGAGTTAACGTTAGAACACAGCAGTGATGAAGAGGAAGGTCTGAGGAAGAGGAGGTGAAGCACTCCTACACTAATAGCAATCTACAGCTAGTCCTCAACTTACAAACACAACAGGTTCCTTGAGGTTGTTCATAAATGGAATTGTTTGTAAATCATGATTTATTAAATTTCAATCTCTAATCTCAATCTGAGCTCATTTAAAGGTCATTACTACTGCAAATACTACAGTAATGTCATTACTACTGTAAATACTAAAGTAATGTCATTACTACTGCAAATACTACAGTAATGTCATTACTACTGCAAATACTACAGTAATGTCATTACTACTGCAAATACTACAGTAATGTCATTACTACTGTAAATACTACAGTAATGTCATTACTACTGTAAATACTACAGTAATGTGATTACTACTGTAAATACTACAGTAATGTGATTACTACTGTAAATACTACAGTAATGTCATTACTACTGTAAATACTAAAGTAATGTCATTACTACTGTAAATACTAAAGTAATGTGATTACTACTGTAAATACTACAGTAATGTGATTACTACTGTAAATACTACAGTAATGTGATTACTACTGTAAATACTACAGTAATGTCATTACTACTGTAAATACTACAGTAATGTGATTACTACTGTAAATACTACAGTAATGTCATTACTACTGTAAATACTACAGTAATGTGATTACTACTGTAAATACTACAGTAATGTCATTACTACTGTAAATACTACAGTAATGTGATTACTACTGTAAATACTACAGTAATGTCATTACTACTGTAAATACTAAAGTAATGTCATTACTACTGTAAATACTACAGTAATGTGATTACTACTGTAAATACTACAGTAATGTCATTACTACTGTAAATACTACAGTAATGTGATTACTACTGTAAATACTACAGTAATGTCATTACTACTGTAAATACTACAGTAATGTCATTACTACTGTAAATACTACAGTAATGTCATTACTACTCTGAACATTAAAGATCTATTCCCTCAGACTGACCAGAAACAATCACAGGACAGTACTGTAGCATGTAGCATATAGCTTAGCTTTAGATTCACTGTTGATTTTGACGATACACTTTACGCTACTGTAGCATGTAGCATCTATCTTAGCTTTAGCGTGAAGGAGGAGGAGTTATTGTGGTCAGAGTTGTCATCAGACATGTTCACCACTACCACCGTGTTCACTAACCTGTTCACTCCTCCTGGTGACCAGTGAAGTGTCCCAGAGGCAGGAAGTCTGATGCTAACAGAGACAACAACAAACGACGAGTGGGCGCAGCTGTGTGAACGCAGTGGTGCTGCCCCCACGGGGGTTGTGGCAGGAAGGGGAACTGCAGGACGATACGCACATGTGGTGAAGAACGTCTGTTTGTATCTAGGAGTGTTCGTATGTTGAATTTACATCCAGTCTCACAGCTGTGTGTATTTTGACATTTTCTCAGATTTCTTTGCGTTGTGAAAACTTTTCATCTGACGACTTAGCTGCTACAGGTAGCAACTAGCCTCTGCGGCTAATGTCACTGTTAAAGCTAAAGAAGCTAACTGCCCTCTGACTACCAGCTTGTATTTTATGTTTATTCTTTCAATGAAACATTCCTTCAGCTCTCGGTTTGTTTTGTGGTGTTATTCTTGGTTCCACAGGGACGTTGTGATTTATTTTTTATTCTAGGAACAGATAATAATCCAGGATGAATTGTCAGGCTCATCCACATTAAAGCCTCGGCGGCGGGCGATGTTGGACCGCCTCCCGCCACTCCACCCGGATCATTATGTGGAAATGAAGCCATCAGTCTACACGCTGGGAGCGGGTTTCCAGGGTCCGGATGGAGTCAGAACCGGATTCAAACCGACCGGATGAGACCGTCGTCGCCGCCGACCCAGCAGTTTAGCTGTTTCTGGTTCTAAGGGGAGGTTTGTGTTTGTGCTGAACGCCGACCGGAGCAGCTTTCTCCGGGGGCCGGAGGCTCATCCAGTAATTGGAAGCCGGGTTACCCACGAGTCCCGGGGCGAGATAACGAACCTGATTGGTTCTGCTGGCGCCGCCGCCGTGTTGTAATGAGATGATGAAACGTTTGAAGGTTAGTCTGCAGGACAGACAGACGGACGACAGAAGAGGCTCGGGTTCGCTTCCCAATACGGATCAATAAGGTCATTGATGACATGCCGCCCTTGATGGGGAAAAGAAACAGAGACAGGAAGCGAGGACGTCCCAGACGGGTGTTTATTATCACACTACAGCTCAGGTGGAACAATGCACCAATCAGCTTCGCCTCCAACACAGAGGAACCACATTCCATCAGAGAACCGGCTTCTCCTCACGGACCCCGTTTATTAAAACCTGCTGATTTCATCTGGGACGAAGCTGTGCATGATGGGAAATTCATCCTGAGAGGCGGAATCGATCAGGAATTCATCTTCCGTTCCTTCCTCGACGCAATATGTGGAATCGAATCAGGAGCGAGGAGGATGCTAATAAACGAGGCCCCTGGTGTCGGGGCCCCCACGTGATGGGGGCGGTGGGGGGGGGGGTGATAAGGAAAAAGAGAGGTAAAGAAGATCTTTGCTTTGAGTTCCGTGTGGGGGGGTACATTCAAAGGGCGGAGCCCAAAGAAACACGTTCCTGTTTAATTCAGAGCTGTCAGACTGTGTGTGTGTGTGTGTGTGTGTTTTATTTCTGTTTTCTATTCTCTCTATCTTTAAAATGCGTTTTTTAAATAAAAACATGTAAAGTATCAAAGCAACAAAACTGAAATTTTACTCTACTGGCCGACATGTGAGTTGAGTCATAAAACATTTTAGATTTAAACTTAAATTTTAATATTTAAGGAAATATTTGATAGAAAAGTGACAGTATTTTAAATGAAGTGAATAAATTTACATTTTGAACGTGATTGACAGGATACCTCTAGAACAAAAAGCTTCTGGAACCTCATTCTAATCAAATAAATTAGATTTTTAAAATAGTTTATTAAAGATAATAATAGAATTAGAACCTTTTTGTTTTAATCTGCAACTAATTTGTGAAAGGAAAGTTGTTCTTGAGGGAATGTTCAGACATTTATGGGATGAAACCATTGATTTATTGATTGATTCCTGTGCAGCCGGGGAAATGTAAATTTATCCGATAATCAATGAAGTACGTTGTCAATATTTCCCTGATCTGTTTCTACATGATTGTGTTTGGCCATCGGGTTATCAGAGAGGGTAATGGTCACGATTAGCTCCTCTAATTAAAGCGATTAGCAGGTTAATGACTGCAGTTATTCAGGATCCTCCACAGACAACAGACGCCGATGTTAGAAAATAAAGATCTGCTTTCATTTGGGTTTGTTTGTCCTGTTAGTTTTATTGATCCGATTGATTATACCGAATGCAGAGAAACGAGAAGCTGGATAAGAGTCATTAAGACCAGAACTTACAATACCGGATTTGTTTTTCCATCAATTACATCACGTTACATGTAAAAAAAAAATTTAAATTTGCAAATTACGATATCATCTCAAAAGAATAGGACCCCGCCAACCACGGTTACTGGTTAGACAACTTCCACACAAAAATTATTTAATGTAACTACTGACAACTGTCTGAAAGTATTCCTGTTTCATTTTATTAAATACATTTTTGTTTTACTTTATTAAATGATTTTTTAAATTTAAATACATGTTTTGTTTTATTTCATTGAATTATTTTTGTTTTATTACATGAGTTTGTTTTATTTTATTAAATTAACTTTAGCTTTATTTAATCAAATGAGTTTTTGTTTTATTGCATTAAATGTATTTTTGTTATATTTGAGTCAATGAATTTTTGTTTCAGCGAGTTTGCGTTTTACATAGTTTGACCTGAGGGGGGCGCCAAAGGTAAATTTTGTTTCGTCAGAAGAAATAAAATTGGCAATTCTACCTTTAATAAAAAATCTGAGATGGATTTTCATGTTAACATGATGCCATGCTAGCGTTTAGCTTAAAGCAGCTGATTGGTTTATCCTAGAGGTATCCTGAACTTCCCTCCAGAGGAGAGGCGGTACGTCGTTGGCTCGATTCAGGCGTCGTGTTTAGTGGTTGGATATAAAGAACTGAAATTTTATCTCGTCTGCACACAGAAACAAATCCTCCGTTTCCATGACAACCACAATCCGACTCGCCTCAAGGAACCATGAAGAACCAACAACCTCCCATCAGCGGTAATTGCATCAAATGTTGCATAGCCTTACGTGATATTTGATCAACGTGACACGTCTGTTAAAGCGACATGAAGCTGGTAACCATGGTAACTATCACCGACATCCTCCACTAGATGAACGAGTGCAGCTGCCCCTGCTGCTCAGCTGCCCCTGAGCAAGGCACTTGCCCCCTGACCCTGAAGGGGGTTCTGCTCAGGGGGCAGCGGACGACAGAACCGGGGTTGGCGGTGGAACCGAAGTCGTTCTCCAGGAGGATACAGAAATGAAGCGCCCCCCCTTAGTGCAGCAGAGCCTTTGAAATGCCTTCAGACACCTTCTCCAAACCTGATTAGCATGATTCTGACAGGATGCTCGCGCCGCGGCGCGGCTAGCGTAATTTAAGTCCATTAGCATTACAAAGTTATTAGTCGCCGTAATTTCCCCGGCTGTTGACAGCAGAGAGACAAAGCTGAGCCGCCCTGGCGTCATGACAACCAAGATGGAAAAGACATTTACATTTCAGATTTGAAAACGACAGTAATATGTTGTTTTACTTTAACTTTTCCCAGAGTGAAAACCGCTAATCGCTAACGCGCCACCGCAACTTCAGTCTGGATCTTGAAATTCAAACTAGAGCCAATTACAAACCAGACTGCTCTGCTCTGTCATTGGTCTGTCCAGCTGACCTCTACGTTACCCAACCGACATTGGACAGACAGATGTCAGACATTCGAGTGATGATGCAACAGTTCTCTAGCGTGTTCTTGATCATATCAAAGCTGTTTAAATCAATCCACTTGACTTTCAGAACATTTCTTGAAGACATTTCTCCTCTCATCCAAGAGGCTTCTTCAGTTCCAGCTTATGAACCCTGTGGGGTGTGGTCATGGATTGAATATGAATAGCACTGACCACACCCCACAGGGTTCATAAGTTGGGACAAGACCAGACACCATCGGAACTGAAGAAGCCACTTGGACGAGAGGAGAAACGTCAAGAAATTTTCTGAAAGTCCAGTGGATTGATTTAAACGGCGTTGGAGAACCAGGACCATGTCAAAGGATTCTGATGGAACACGTTTAGTCTGTCGAACCTGGCGTCTACCTGTTGGGTTGGGCGGGGTTAGCGTTAGGTTAGCATCAGGTTAGCCAACTATGGACCAGAACATCCTGAGTCTGCTGGGGTTCCGTTGGGTTGTCTCTCTCTTTGTCTCTCTGTTGGGAGCGCTTGATTTGCCTCCCCATGTCTAGTTACTGTTGAATTATTTCGTGACAGCTACCATGCCTCCGTCCCTGTGTGTTTCTTGTTTACATTGAGAGACGCCGGCACACGTATGACACATGTTACATGTTCCCACTCTGGAGCATAAAACTACTCCTCCGCATGCACGTCTAGAAAACACATGTAAAAAGTACAGCATTCCTTTGTTATTACTGGAGCTTCCTTGCTGAGAAGCTTCCGTCATCGATGGAATTCCGGGCGGGGCTCGCTGGTTGAGACCGCCGAGGCGTGACGCCGCCGAGGCGCAGGAAGTCCACGCTGCTGCGCCGGGTGGACTTTTGCGTGAACTGCACCCCATTCCCTGAAGCCTTCCTATCATCCCTGATTCATGCAGAGCGACGGAACAATCTACACCCCCGTTCGTTCGCCAGCCTCCCCACAGAGACGGGATATGTAGCGGTGTACGCGGGCGATGCATAGACAACGAGGAATCTAACAAAATAATCTCAGGGCTTACCGGACGTCAAAACGGACATTTCTGTAATCAAAAATAGAAATTGTTACCATAAACAAGAATCGATAGTCGATATAAAAACATAGCGGAAGGTTCCGTCTGTGTGGTTCAGCACGAAACTTCAACGTCGTCTCACAGGCAAAGAAAACAACCGTCGCCCACGTCTCTACCTAGAAATAATCCATGCACCTAAAGTCAGGAGTCCTGCAGCTGTTGGACGTTTTGCTACCGGTGTGCAAACCCTGAATGTCCACGTAGGAAAGAGATCGCCCAAAAATATTCAGTGTACAGTAGAGCTCAAGAACATCTGATCTGCATGCAGTCGACTGCAGGACCTGCAGGCGACGGGTCTGTTGGGTTTCTTTGGCAGGCCAGAATCCAGCTGGACATGCATAGAGAGGTATGTACAATCAGGTGGAACCAGGACCAGGACCAGAACCAGAACTGGGCCCAAGTGCGGGCGATCTCACGCTACTCGGATGTACCAGTCAGTGTGCAAACGTTCAAGAAGCCGGTTGGTACCAGAGACGCGTCTGTCGGGGTCGGACGCCAGGAGCGGAACCTTGAGAAGACGGCGATCCACCAATGGTAGATCCTGGGACACGCCCTACGCTGCTGTGGGCGGGGCTTCCTTCAGAGCCCGTCGTCCTTCTCTGAGTCTGGAGAAACCGGCCTGGAGACAGTGAAGATGTCCTGCCGTTGGATTTTGGTTCTGGGCGCGGCGGGGGCGGGGCCGGGCGGCGCCGCCGGCAGCTTCCTGTCCGACAGCAGCTGGAGGATTTCGGCCACCCGGCTCTCCAGTGCCCCCAGGCGGCCCCCCAGGGTTTGGATGTCCCCCCGGAGCTCCAGCCGGGTCTGGTGCAGCGCCACCTGCAAGGCCTGTTCGGGGACGGGGCAGAAAGGGTGAGGCGACTCCGCCTCTCCGGGGGCGGGGCTGCGGAGGAGGGGCGTGGCCGAAGCTGGGGTGCGCGCCTCCCCCGCCTTGTCGATGCGCAGCTCACTCTTGGTGATGCCGCTGTCGCACGAGTCCGTCTTGCGCAGCGGGTTCCCCTCGGAGACTCCGCCCCCCTCCTCGATGTCCCCGCCCCGCCCTGCCCCCGGGGCTTTCCCGTCCTGCGAGAGCATCTCCACGGAAACCGCCTTGACGCTGTTGTTCAGCCCCTCCTTCCTCACCTCCACCGGTGCCGTGTTGTTCCTCAGCCGCGCCCACCCGCTCGCCTTCGCCGCCGGCTTCCCCGCTGGGGGGCCGGTGACCACCTTGAGTCGGACGGTCTGCTCACCGCCGCCCCCGGCGGCGCTGGGCTGCAGCTCCATCACATCGCAGTTGTTCTGCTTGCTGGTGGGGGGGTCGCCATAAGCCAGCGAGCTCCGCATGGGGGTGACCTGAGACACGGTCAGCACGCCGCCGCTGGGGGGAGCCCCGTTGTGCATGGAGGGGGAGGGGGGCAGCTGCAGCTTGAGGGGCAGCTGCAGGCTGGAGTGGCCCAGCTGGAGGCCGTGGGGGTGCAGGTGCTGCTGGTGGTGGGGGGGGTGGTGCTCCACCTGGAGCTGGTTCTTCTCCAGCTCTGGCTGGGAGGCGGGGGCTGCCCCCCCCTGGTTGCGGAGCTCCTTCTGCTGCTTGAACTTGTGGAACAGCTTGCGGACGGGGTGGTCTGGGGGGATGGTCACCTGCACCTCGTTCTTGGCCCGCCGCCGCTCCTCCTCCTCCCTCCTCACCTCGCTGATCTTACGGAAGATCACCTGCAGGGACAGGAGGAGGACGTTATCAGGGCTAAAACCACCCCGCCCCCCAGGGACGACCTGTGGGTCGCCCGTCTCTAATCGACTGAACTTCCTCTGGATCTGATCCTTTCATTTGTTTTACTTCCTGTTCCTGAAGGGGGCGGAGCCTTGATCGTCTGTTAACGGTTTGCGCCGCTAGCTAGCCAGGCCGATGTTGGCCACTAGTTTACCCAACATTCCCAGTGCTTCCTACGGGTATGCTAATGAAGAAAGGCGTGAGTGGGCGGAGCCTGCGGGGGTTCGGTTCCCATCAGACGGACTAAGCCAGGAAACACCCGCGGCGAGACGCTATTGGTTGGTCAGACGTGAGCTGGTTTCAGACAGTGAAGAACCGTTAGCGCAGTTAGACTGGGACAAGCCCCGCCCACTTTCTGCGCTGTGGAGGGGGCTGATCGTTCATTAGTTTATTACGTTTAAGGTTTATTAAGATTAGGCGTAAAAATGGCGCCTCGTCTACCGACCTTTGAACCCGTACGTGATGCCGTTGCCATGGAGACCGTCCTCCACATCTAAACTGATTGCATCTCTAATTGTCCTTTGGAACGCGACCCCCCAGGACCAACCGGCAGGGGTTTGACTCTGTTGTAGAATGTTAAACCAATTAGAAGAGACGATCTCCAGCAAACTCGACCTTGAAGCCCCCCCCCCCCACCCAAGCCGACCCCCCCCCCTTTAATTCAATCACGTCTTATCCAAATCAGACTGGCAGTCCTGTTTGCATGATCTAAAGGGGGGGGAGGCGCCGCTCTCTCTCTGTTGAGTCAGGAGTCCATGTGGTTGGGGGGTCAGGGTGACGGACAGGGTGGGGGGGGTGCGTCTGATCGTTAGAAAACCAATCGATCAATTACTTTGATGTTGATGTTTCATCAGAAGTTATTTATGCTCATCTTTCTAATCACTTTGATGAACATATGACCCCCCCCCACACCCCCCAGTTCTGCTTGATCAGTAATAAAGGTCATGTGATCAGCAGGTGGATCAGCTGATCCAGGTATCTTAACTCTCATTGGCTGAGCTTGAAAACAGCTGCAGGAGAAAAGAGAAGAAGAGCGTCTCCCTCCTCATCCACCAAACCGTCCAACGCGACCCGGGGAGGTCCTGCAAAGCATTCTGGGTGTTGAAAGAGTTCTACATTCATCCAGCTCCTCTTAGTTTATTTGAAATACTTCAAAAATATTTATTCTGAAGTAAAGTTCTGATGGTTTTTTCTTCCTAACGAAGGTCTGGTACCAAACGGCTGCAATTAAATTACAGATCAATAATAAATGATTCATGGGATCATTAGGTTATATCTGGAACGTCATTTATCTTCTGGAATAAAATAAAGACCTGAAAATATTCACTTCATTCCTGAATGAAAATAAAAACGAGACGCGATAGGAGTAAGAGATTTGTGATGACTGGTTACTGATATTTATTTTTGTAAAACGACTACAGTGGGTTTATCCCCCTGACCTGATGATCAGCAGCTGTTTCCTCACACAGTGACGAGTCTAATTGTCTCATTACCAGCAGCCAATCACACGCGACTATAACCGTGATGTCACAAATGGCTGACGGTTCCCCGTCTGAAGCTCAGCAGCAGAAACGGGTAAATTCCTCCAGTCGGCTGAAACTCCTTCAGACCAGTTCCTCAACAGGAAATCATGACCCGTAAAATTGGGTTCAGTGCTGGAAAACAGGAGGGGAGGAGTTCAAATAAGTGTGTGTGTGTGTGTGTGTGTGTGTCTGTGTGTGTGTGTGTGTGTCTGTGTGTGTGTGTGTGTGTGTGTGTGTGTGTGTGTGTGTGTGTGTGTGTGTGTGTGTGTGCGCGCACACACGTTCTAAATGTGCATTGATTGGTTGATATTGTTGTCATGAGATGCTGTTGATTCAGGGGAATTTTACAAACCTAATGGCATCGACCCGTCAGGCCGTGTTTCTTTTTGAATGTTGTTGTAAATGAAATGAAAGTCAAGTCTATAATAACATGTAATAACATGTTATATATATATAATATATATATATATATATATATATATATATATATATATATATATATATATAACAAGAAAAAATAAGATAAATGAACACGTAGTTACATAAACATGTAAAGCGGCCGTAGTTCAGTCGTTTTGTACGACCTGCCGGCTCGAACAGATTTTAGCCCCTCCTCCAGCTTTGATGTCGCCCGGCGACGGGATGGCCACAGGTGTCGACCCCCAGGCCTCTGACGGCGTAGAAGGATCCAGAAGGATCCAGAAGGATCCAGAAGGATCCAGAAGGATCCAGAACATAATGGTTATGGGAAACAAAATGAAAATCTGAATGTTTTGTTTTTACTTTCAGAATAAAATCAAGACAAGTCGACAAAACATCGTCCGCCTGAACGAGTCTGTTATCTCTACATGAACAGTTAGTCAACCACAGATGGTGTGTGTGTGTGTGTGTGTGTGTGTGTGTGTGTGTGTGTGTGTGTGTGTGTAGCGTAGCATGAAGAAGACGCTTCATGTTTTTTTCAGAGCACACATCTGCAGCGATCTGACCTCTGACCCCTGCTCCCTATAAACATGGCTGTTAAACCGATGCAGACAGGAAGTTGATGCGCTCCGGCGTCTGCGGGACGGAGGTCACATGTTAGCGTAGCTGTAGCTGGTTTGACACACGATCACGTGTTTGATCCATGAGGAACCGATCGATCGATCGATCGTCCTGTTTGTTTGAGAGCTGTTTGCCCCTCCCTGAATCATTTATCTCACAAAAACATCTCTGCCTCATTAGAGATGTGTTTCTGCTTTACTGCGAAGGCGAGCGGGTGGGCGTGGCTAAGGAACAACACGGCGCCGGCGGAGGTGAGGAAGGAGGGGCTGAACAACAGTTCATGAACGAGTCGATGGTGTTTACACGCCCCCACCGGGGCGAGGGGGGTAACAGTTTCAGGGTGAAGAACTTTCTTCTCCGGCGGGGGAATGTTAAACCAGATCGATCTGATTCGTCCGTTCCCTCCGGCCCCCGCTGACGGCCGCGTTCTGCATCCATGTCTGAATCATAAACACCTGAACCAGGATGTAGCCGGGACCCGATCGATAACTACCCTCACCTTCCTGATCTCTGATGCCCTCAGGGGTATCTACACGCCCTCATGGTGCATTAAACACACATATATGCATCACGTTATCATCTATGAGGAACTTCAACCACAACAAACAGGAGAGACTCCTGCAGCCGCCCGCTAACAGGCTAGCGGGAGGCTAATGAGGTTAGCGGTGTAGCATTTATAATGAATGACAGCAGACGGGTTAGAGGGATGAAGGAGGAGGAGCCAACCGCAGGCTTCAACCACCTGTGTGCTAACACGCTAAGGAAACCATGTTGGTGGTTCACCTTCAGAAACGCTAACGGCTAATCGACCCCGTGTCAGAGCGTCAGGAACAGGACGGTCAGATAAACCTGTTGGCGTGTTGGCGTGTTAGCGTGTTGGCGGTTGGCCGTACCCGTTTGCGCAGGTTGCAGGTGAGGATGAGGTTCCTGGAGAAGGAGTTGGCGAAGGCGGTGTAGAACTCCAGCACCTTCAGCAGCGCCTCCCGTTTGATCACGTGGAGGTCGCAGTAGGTCAGCGCCCGCACGTTAGCACACGCGTGTGCCAGGGTGGTCTCCTTCCAGAACACGTCGCCGAACACGTCGCCTTTGCCTGAGGAGAAGAAAACGGAGACACAGGGGTCAGAGATCATCTGGGGTCATCGGGGGTCAAAGGTCACAGCGACGAGAATCCATGAATGTTTTTATAAAGTCTCTAAACGACAGGATTCCTGCGTTTAAAGGAGCCGATCGACAAGGACGCCTCCGTCGCCATGACGACACTTCCTGGTCTCAACAAACTGCTCAAACCGCCGCCGAGCGTTTCCCCGACGACACGCTGTCACAACAGTCTGAGTGGAGACGCATCGCCGCCGCCGCCCTGGCAGAGTGTGTGTGTGTGTGTGTCACTGTGTGTGTGTGTGTGTCACTGTGTGTGTGTGTGTGTGTGTGTGTCACTGTGTGTGTGAGGGAGTCCATCCCGTCTCCTCCGGTCCCCCGGGGGCCTTCCTCTCCGTTCAACACTCAGCAGCGACTCAGCAGAGGATCGTCTGGAATGAGATCCCCAGGGACCCGACGCGCCAGCCAATCAGAAGTCAGGATGAGGACCGCATCACACGGGAGGAAGAGAAAGAGGAAGAGGGGAATGATAATGATAGCGATGATGGTGATGGTAATGATGATGATGATGATGATGGTGATGGTGAGTCACATGACCCTGTGGGAGGGATTAGAACATCCACAGATCTAATCCTCTTCCTCCTCTTCCTCCTCCGGTCGGGATCTGAGTCACAGGAACTCATTTACATATTTGAAACCTTCATGTGTGTTTCCTCAGTCTACCCACAATTCATAGCGCTCTAGTTACTGGGTAACCTTCACTAACCAGCTAGCTAGAACCGCTAGCTTTAGCTAAGCTGTTTAGTTCCTTGCAGAAAGTTGCATGACAACGACGCCCCCCCCCCCACCCACCCCCCCCCCCTTCCTTGTTCTGCTCGTCGGTCCAGAACTTATTGCTGTGTGAACAGAAGCCTCTCATAACGGAGCATGAATAATGGATTCACAAATTAATCAGATCGTTTGGGTGAAACAAGGAAAAAAAAGAAAAACAACAGTAGGGGACCAATCAGACGCGGCGCTGCGTGGACGGATGGTAGGGGACCAATCAGACGCGGCGCTGCGTGGACGGATGGTAGGGGACCAATCAGACGCGGCGCTGCGTGGACGGATGGCAGCGGATGAAGGATGCAGCGTGTCGTCATCCGTCCGTCCAGCTGATCTCTGGGAGCAACGGGACTCCCTCTAAGGCCCCGCCCACCTGGAATCAGGGGGCGTGGCCCAGATAAAGGGCCACGCCCCTTAACTGGGCCACGTTAAATGTGTTAAAGGGGGGTTACATCAACACAACATCTACACACAGGTCACACTCTGTGAGCCTGGTGCATGATGGGAAACCAGATGGGTATTACTCCAGTCTTTACTAGAGCTGACACAGTACCAGTGTGTGTGTGTGTGTGTGTGTGTGTGTGTGTGTGTGTGTGTGTGTGTGTGTGTGTGTGTGTGTGTGTGTGTGTGTGTGTGTCTGTGTGTGTGTGTCCACCTGCCTGCACTGGACACTAATGAGAGTGGAGTGTGTTACAGCCGTATTGAACAGCCTGGGGAAATCAGTGGCTCTTAAACCACAACCAATACACACTCCTCTTCCTCTCCTCCTTCCTCTTCCTCTTCCTCTCCTCCTTCCTCTTCCTCTCCTCCTTCCTCTTCCTCACCTTTTATCTCTCCGTCTCTGTTATTCTTCATCCTTTCATCCCTTCATTCATTTTCTCTCTCCCTCTATTCTTCCTCTCACCATCATCTTCCTCACTGTAGTCTCCATCCCTCCATCACTACACACGACCAGCGACGAGAGCGTTCTAAACCCCCCCCCCCATACATACCTAATATGGCGATGACCTCATCGTCCTGAATGACCTCCAGTGACCCCGACACCACGAAGCAGAGGGTGTCGACGCTCTCGCCGGCGTGGAAGATCAGGTCCCCGGGGGCGCAGTGGGTGGTCTGGAACTCCACCGCCAGCGAGCGCAGGCAGCCGTCACTGGCCAATCGGAACGCAGGATGCTCGTTGAACACCTGAGGACGAGGACAGGAAGTAGATGGTGGTCAGACACAAACCGTTAGCGGTGGTTAGCGGCTGTTCTCACCAGGAGACTATTTTAATCTAAGCCACAGAGAAATGTAGAAAAAAGTAATTAAAAAAAAAACAGACACACACACACACACACACACACACACACACACTCACACACACACACTCACACACACACACACACTCACACACACTCACACGTGTGGAAGACCAACACGTTCAGGTCTTCCTTCCTCTCGTTTCCGTTTCCTTTCTCCTCCTTCTTATTTACCGACACCCGCTGGTGGGATCAGACCACCCCCCCCCCCCATCCATCACTGCCGCCGTGGAAACGGCTGCCTCCTCTTCCCGAGATGATTTGAGAGTTTTCATGTCTCACCTCTCAGAAACGCATCAGGAAGTTTACCGCTGATCCCTGTCGTCATGCCAACAACAGTTCTGCAAGCGGTTCTAAATTACAGCATGAATGGACCCCCCCACCTTAAATCCTGAAGTGTGAAACTGTTGGCCCGTTTGTAACCAGAGATCAGTTTAAATGAAAACAGAATGTATTTATTACAGGCGTTCTCCTGCTAGAGGCTAACTTTAGCCGCCGTCATGACGACGGACGTCCAGCAGGAAGTCCTTCCTTCAGCGCCAGCTCAGCAGTTTGAGACAAACTTAACCATCCGTATCTGTGGAGCAACGAACTGGACCGACGTTAATGCCCCCGCCATCAGAGGGACCGTCTAACGCTCACACACACACACACACACACACACACACACACACACACACACACACACACGCATGAACGCACCTTCCTGTTGAGGTGGACGCAGATGTCGGCCCTCATGTCCTTCGGACAGATGGACAGAACCTAGAAGAGACAGAACAGTAGGTGAGGGGTATTTAACCCTTTGAAACTCACTAACACACTTTACAATGCACATGTGTCAAACTCAGGGCCCGGGGGCCAAATTTGGCCCTCCACATCATTTAATGTGGCCCATAGAGCAGAAAAGGTCAGAGTGTCTCAAACAAACAGGTCAAAAGTGTGATTTGACCAAAACTACATTTCCCACAATGCAGTAGTTCAGCCCATCTTAACTCTGACTAAACGTAGTGAACAAAGTTAATGTCCTAACTCGTGTCTGATGTTATTTTTCTTTATTGATTGATAGTTTGATCCTTGATTGATGGAGTTCTGTGGGTTTAATAACCTGACAAATGAAAAGGATTTATGTTAGAACAGAGAAACAAACAAACATGTTTTTTCTGTCTAACTGTAATGTTTGGAACTAGAATCAGTCAGAAATTCAGTTATTTAACATTAAGGAGTAGTTACATTTAGTTACATTACACTGAGTTACATTTAGTTACATTTATTAGTTACATTAAGGAGTAGTTACATTTAGTTACATTACACTGAGTTACATTTAGTTACATTTATTAGTTACATTAAGGAGTAGTTACATTTAGTTACATTACACTGACTTACATTTAGTTACATTTATTAGTTACATTAAGGAGTAGTTACATTTAGTTACATTACACTGAGTTACATTTAGTTACATTTATTAGTTACATTGAGGAGTAGTTACATTTAGTTACATTACACTGAGTTACATTTAGTTACATTTATTAGTTACATTAAGGAGTAGTTACATTTAGTTACATTACACTGAGTTACATTTAGTTACATTTATTAGTTACATTAAGGAGTAGTTACATTTAGTTACATTACACTGAGTTACATTTAGTTACATTTATTAGTTACATTAAGGAGTAGTTACATTTAGTTACATTACACTGAGTTACATTTAGTTACATTTATTAGTTACATTAAGGAGTAGTTACATTTAGTTACATTACACTGAGTTACATTTAGTTACATTTATTAGTTACATTAAGGAGTAGTTACATTTAGTTACATTACACTGAGTTACATTTAGTTACATTTATTAGTTACATTAAGGAGTAGTTACATTTAGTTACATTACACTGAGTTACATTTAGTTACATTTATTAGTTACATTAAGGAGTAGTTACATTTAGTTACATTACACTGAGTTACATTTAGTTACATTTATTAGTTACATCTGGCCCCTTGAGGACAGCGGCCCCTGGTGAAAATGAGTTTGACCCCCCTGGACTATAATGTATACGCTCAGGTACGCAGTAATGTCATTGTTCTCCAGCGCTGCAGAGGGCGCTGTAGACAAACCTACAGAAACATCTGTGATGGGGGTGTCATCATAGCAGCTGTGTGTTTGATCATCGTGAACCACAAGACTGGAGGACGTGGGTCAGGTGATCAGGTAGACAACGAACCAAAGGCCCCGCCCACTGGTCGGCTGCACACCTGACAGCCGGTGACGTCTGTTTCCTGTCCACTCGGGGTTCACGCCCGTTTGGTTGCGATCATGAATTCCGAACCAAACTAATACCGTCGTTCGGAACAGGAAGTCATACGTGACTCCTAGTGTACCGATGCGTTCAGGGACGGCGCAGAAAACACGACTTTAACAGTTCTTCCTGATCCTCTCTTTGAGACCAACGAACCAAAGGGGGGCAATAAATCACCTGGAAGCGTCTGTGGCATCAAAACACAAAACCAACTTCCTGTAGGGATGGTTTTGGTGACAACACGACGCCTTCAGGGCCCTCCGGTCTTCTCCGGATGTGGACTTGCATAAACCGTGGAGCGTGACGCTCCGACGTGAGAAACCTGGCCACTAATTGGCTGCGTGTCGGACTGAGAGGTAATTAAAACGCCGGCCGACTCGTCTTCTGTGGATTCAACAGCCTCGGCTTTAACAACAGTTTGTACATAAACATTGATTTTCCAATACTTTATTCAAATTCTTACTCCTCTGAGTAGAAACGCTGACAAAAAGGGAAATATATGAGATATATATGAGATCACACAGCAGCTGAGGACATCCAGACTCGCAATTAGAACAGTTTCTGCTGTTTCTCAAACTCAATTTTCTTCCATCGATGAGTTCCTGAAAAACCTGGAGATTTATCCTCAAAGCAAAAAGAACTTCTTTCCTCAAGACTGGTTTTTACTGGTGGCTATAAAAAGCAGTTCTTGTTGCTTTAATATGATTTTATTTGGGATAAACGACCCAAAAGAAACCAGACCTTCCTCGTGTGGACCATTATTAAGATGACTACGATTAGTAAAACACATTAAAGCCACGTTCTCCAGCAGCTTCTCAGGGATTCAGCAGCAACAACACAGCCTTAAGACGAGAACCATTAGCATGTTAGCGTCAATCGTTAGCGTGGTCTCAAAGCATCCTGGACCCCCCCCTCACCTTATCCGTGTCGATGCCTTTGGACATGGACCAGGTGGACACGATGTAGTCCATGACGCGTTCGCTCAGGCCCTTGGGCACCTGGTAGAGCTTCAGGAAGTCCCGGACGTTGTTCAGCATCTCGTGGTAGCGGTTGGTGTTGGCGTACATCTGCTGGAAGATGGTGGTCACGTTTCCAAAGATGGTGGCGTAGAGCAGAGCTGGGGGGCAGGAGACAGCACGTCAAACACACACCGACACACACACACCGACACACACACACCGACACACACACACCGACACACACGTCCTAAGGTGGGAGTGTGTTTTACTTAAATCTCTTCCCGGCGGAGCGAAACCGTCTTGACCCGTCTCAGAACCAAACTCATTACCGGTCGATGTTGAGACACGAACAAGCATCCAGACGACTGTTGGATTCTTCAACCGACACACAACTGGTTTCAACCGTCACACAACTGGCGTGTTTTCCACCCTAAGCCCCCTGGAGCCACCCTGAACCTGTTAGCGACCGCCGCTCAGACATCGCTGGCGAGCACCGAACAGTTACCCCCGATGTCGTGTGACCTCCTCGCTGGAGGGCGACCCATCTGAAGCCTGGAGTTTGACAGATCCGTTGTCATCATCTGGATCCTGATCCCATCCGACACGGAACCCGGGGACACGATCTGGTCCTGACACAGCAGCCATGTGACTAACTACACCAGATTTACAGGAAAGTAATCTGATTTACAGTGTGAACACCAGAGTCGGACCAGCTTTAAACCAACGACAGATCTTCATCGTCCCCGTCTACCGATGAAGCTGCCAACTGAAAATCCCTAATCTTGCCCCATCCAAGTCCTACGAGCTGCCCCACCATCAACCCAAAGACTCCAAGAGGTAACCATCCCCATGACGACCAACTCTAAACGCCTTGAACCAGAACCCACGAGGACCCAACAGAACGTCCTCTCCGAGCCAAGTCCGAGTGAATCTACGCCCGGCGGGGGTTCTCTTCCCGCTGCGCCTCCTTTCTATTAGCGACTATCTGAAGATTCAAAGTGTTGAAAACGAAGGTAAAACCAGACGAGTAGGAAATCTGCTGTAATGCGATTTAATTAATATCTTGAATGACAAAGACAAGAGACAAGACGTGTCTCCGCCGACGTGAACGGCGGTCGTTACTGTCAAAGAGGCGTTTCAGATTAGGAGACGGATTCTCTCCCCTCTGGGTCTGACAGCTATTGTTCTGTTTCCATAGAGACCTCACCCAAAATAATCCTCCTCTTTCCCCTCTTCCTCTTCAAGCCAGCGAAATTTACAAAAACTGTGGGAGGGTAAACCACTAATCGGAACGTTTCTGGGATGAAAGCTGTCGATGAGGCAGAGCGGAGGGCGTCCAGATGGGGAGAGGTTTGGAAAGGGTTCGGAAAGGGTTCGGAAAAGGTTCGGATAGGGTTCGGAAAGGGTTCTGGAAGGGTTTTCCAAACCCAAGTCACATGGCGTGACAGACAAGAAAACCAAAGACAACCAGGAAGAAAAACGGCACAAGACTCAAAGAGATTAGCTGTTTATTTTGGTTCTGCTAAAGGTAGTGCTCATCCAGATCGCTAGAACCAATCAGAACCCTCCAATCCAAACACGGAGCCGGAACTGGACCCTCAGAGGAAGTTCTTCAGCACCAAACTGTGAATCAGCTGCTGGACAAGATTTGGAGCAGTGATTTCAATCTATTTGTCAAATCATTAATCATCTACCCTCCAATCATCGACAGCAGCATCTCAAAACACCAACCATGTGACCTTTACTTCAATAACCCCCGCCCCCGCCTCCCAGGCTACGTTTACAGCTGTCACTTCAATGCCTGATTTGAATTTGACGTGTCCCAGAGCCCCGCCCGACCCCCCCGGTGGCCAGAGGAGATGCTCTGTTCTGGGACGGGAAACGATGGACCGGGCAGCGAGGAGATGGAGAGCTTTATTTCCTCATGTCTTTTAGCTGATGGAGCTGCCTGGGGGGGGTTGAAGTAGGAGGGTTGGGGGGGGCAGACGCTGTCAAAAAGAGACTCTGATCAGCTGACGGGGAATATTTGCAGGAAGTTTGTCTCCAAATCGACCGTGACACCAAGAAGGAAACGACACAACCACAACCACAAATTGGTTGTTTGTGTGACCCCCCCACTGGACCCCCCAACCTTCTACTGTTGCTAAGCACTCATTAACGCGCTAACGGAGACCTCCTGCGACGGGAACGCCGTCGGGGGGTCCTTGAAGCCGTCCTACTCCAGTCGAGAGTCTCTCTATCTGGAGTCTCCGCCAACCAACCAGAAACAGAAATCTGCTGTTGCCGACGGCGACGTCGCATCACATCCTGCCTGCCAGGAAGTGTTTCCACGGCGCGAGTTAAACGTGAACGACATGTGACGAGTGTCGTGTTTCACAAACCGACTTCATTATTAACCTAAATCCATCAATGGAGTGTTGGGGGACCGAGTCTGGACCACCAGGGGCTCGGAGTCCTCCAGTCAGGGGGATTCTGATGTTTCCTTAGAACATTTAGAGTTTTCTCATGTAGAAATTCCTGAATATTTTCTGTTTCATCATCGCCTCAAACAGACTCGGGTTTGATGATGATGATGATGTAACGGCGGCGTCGGGCAGGAAGCAGCAGCGACCTGACATCCGTCTGACGAACCCTTAGTTCCCCCTCACGTTTACAAAGCCTCGTCAAAGCAGGTGAAAGACGGCGCATGTGAAATGGGGCCGCTTCACGCCTGCAACACGCGTGTCTGTGTCGTGTGGAATCAGGATTTTCTGTTTCCTACAATATCACTGAAATATATATGGACTGATCCACCAAGGTGTCCCGGTAGAGGCCCCGCCCACCCTCAGGCCACCATGAGCATTTCTGGAATCGTGACTCGTTCAGTTAATAAGCTCCTTTAATCACCGTTTTCTCCAACGATGTGTTGTTTATTTCCCATTAGGGTCAGATTAATAGGCCGTCGCCGCCACGCTAAGGCGATAATGGCTGCAGGTGGTCGTGGGACGGAGCGTGGGAGGCGTGTGACGAGCGACAAACACACCGAGGTGACATCCCGCTCTGACCCGGAGAGGTTTGAGGTGATAAAACAACAACAGGAAGCTCTGACGGAGTGAATCAATCAATCTGTGGGGTCAAAGGACGGCAACTTCCTGTTTACAGGACAGTTTACATTACATTATTTACATTATTAATGTCTCTCAAGAATACATTCAAGAAGGAAGGAAAGAACAAAGTAGAACAGTGAGGAAGGAGGGCAGAAAGGAAGGAAGGAATGAAGTAAGGAGGGCAGGAAGTAAGGAAGGAAAGAAGTAAGGAAGGAAGTAAGTGGGTAAGTAAGTAAGGAAGGAAGGAAGGAGGGCAGAAAGGCAGGAAGACAGGAAGAGAAGAAGGAAGGAAGTCTCTGAAGTTGAATCTGCAGAACGAAGGAATCTGTTTCTCATTACCTGACGAGGAAACATTTCAGTCCAGACCTGAAGTTAATGGTCGATGACGTTCAACACACACAACACAACAAACAACACAACAAACAACACAACAAACAACACAACAAACAACACAACAAACAACACAACAAACAACACAATAAACAACACAATAAACAACACAATAAACAACACAACAAACAACACAACAAACAACACAATCAACAACACAACAAACAACACAATAAACACAATCAACAACACAAACAAGTCGTCCTGAATGATCAATCAGTTGGTCTTTATCTTCATTCTACTGACTTCGTCAGGTCAGGTGACGCCCGGCGGTCTCCATGCGGGCGGCGGCGCAGATCGCGGTCGTGTTCCTGAAGGCCTCAGAACGGGGGGGGGGGCATGCAAAAATCAATGCAATGACAAATAGTGTTGCAGCACAGAAGCATCTTCAGCCCCCGGGTGAAATGAACACGTCTCGTCTCCCCAGGCGATTTGTTCGCACCGCCGTCGGTAACGTTTCCCCGGGGATTCCATCCCGACGGGGGGGGCTGGTATGAAAACTCATCCCAGACCAGATTAAATCGGGATAAAAGAGAATAAAAATGATTTGAATTTTCTGTGATCATATTGCAGGAGGTTTTCAATGATGAACGACCCCCCCGACAGGCGTCCCTTTGGAGGAATACCTCCAGGAGCAGTTACTCCTCTTTGTCTTCTGTTTGTGCACTAATGTTTTCCTCTCAAGTCCACAAAGCGTAAAGTTGTTCTTTCACAAATGAGGCCCCCGCAAAACGGGAGCTGAGGTAACGAGGCCACCGGGGGGCCGGGGCGGGACTCCCGGGGGGGCGGCGTCTCATCAGGAGCAATGATGTCATGTAGGACCGCTCTGATTGGACGGGAGGACCTGGTAAACAATGGGATGCTCTTTATGAAGAGGGCGCTCATCGGTGGGGAGATATCAGTGGACAGGTGGGGGGAAAGGGGCGGGGTCAGCGGCGTCTGGGGTACCATCATTTCCACCCATGAAGCTCCTGCTCAGAAAGTTGCGACTCCTCTCAGACGTTCGTTTCAGGTCCGGGTCTTGCACAATTTATTGCAGCCATTATTTTTAACGAGACTGATCCCCCCCCCCCCGACATCCTTCAACAAACATGTCGGATCCCAACGCGTTTGTTGAAGGATGTCGGGGGGGGGGATGTCCTCTCTCCATCGTCGAGCAGAGGACAGTTTAAATATGAATGATGGAGGGATGAAGGTCCTGCAGACACACGAGTGTCGTCTGTGAAGAATGGAATTATTAAAAGAAACAGGGACTCATTATGGTCCATGTTTACGTGAAAAGGTCGTCAAAAAAATTTTAATTCAAAAAAATTACATTTTTTAAATTTTTTGAAAATTAAAAAGTTATAAAAATTAAATTACATTTTTTTAAATGAAAAAATTAAAAACTAGAATAAGCAAAAGAACCCTTAAACACATTTCCATGGAAACCACAAAAAATAAAACTGGTCACGCATGCTTGCGTGTGTGTGTGTGTGTGTGTGTGTGTGTGTGTGTGTGTGTGTGTGTTGAGTTTGGGGAAACGTTGTGGGACAAAAAGTTCAAACGCAAATGACACTTCCTGGTGCTAATGAGCTAATGAGCTAATTCACCCCTCCCCCCACTCAGGTTGAGGGTTCAAATCCCCAAAACAAAACGCTTCAGGAGCGTTTCTAAAAAGGTCCGTCTCACTTCCTGCTAACCTCTGAAGGCGACTCTCGCCCCCGCTGGGGCGTTGGGGCGTTAGCATCAGGTGACGCCTGCAGACATCGATCGACCTTCAGCTCCCGGTTTGGTCTGACTTTGTCCTGGCGCTCCGGTCCTGCAGCGGATTGGACCATTCAGATTCCTCGTGTCTGTCATCCTGATCAGACCGACCCCATCGACCATCAGGATCATCACAGCCGCCGATGTCAGCAGTTCTTCTGGAGGAGGGCCGTTTATCATGCCTGGCACCCCCCCAGCTACCCGCCTGATGCCCCACATGAGGATCAGAGATCAGGAGAGGAAATTAAAATATTATCAGAAAAGTAGAGAAGAAGGAGCGACTTCCTGCTCCAGAGGAAAGGTTTCAGCATCGTGTTCATAAACCAACGAGTGGGGAGGACGTTCACCGACAGGACGATCAGGACCGCCCATCATTATGGAAATGTGTGAGAATCACTCACACTCACACACACACACACACACACACACACACACACTGCACTAATCTGCACATACACAACCACCCACCCATATAAAGACCTGCAGCAGCGCGCCGGTCCGAAACCGATAACAGGAAGTACCAAACACCAACAGGAAGTCATGCTTTGAGTTGACGCCGCTTTAAACAAATCTCTAGCTTTAATATTTAAAATCTCGTCTGAGATTGTTTAAATCATTTAAATGATTGATAATATCAGAAATATTATTGATATTATATTATAGAATTAATAATAGAAATTTTTTAAATCATTGAAATCTCCCAGTTTAGGATAAATAGAGTATATCTTATCTTATTTCATATTGTTTTATTATCCCTCATGCTGATGGGAGCGCTAACGGAGCGCTAACAGGGTGCTAACTGAGTGCTAATGGAGCACTAACTGAGTGCTAACGGAGCGCTAACATTCTGGAGAAACCAAACAGACTTCCTGGATCTTTTTCCACTGCATGGAGCCGGACACAGAACAAGACGGAGACCTCTGGCTTTGGTTCTGGTCCAAACTCAATAAGAAGGTTAAATATATTGATCTGAGCAGCAAAGGATCATGGGAACGCACGAGTTGGGATACACTTTGGGAACTTGGCACCTCAGCAACTTTGGCTGATCCTGGGAACACGGACACGCTCAGAATACCAGAACCCCGTCACGTTCCCATCCGGACTGTTCTGAACTCTCCTCCTGAGCTGGTTTGATGGACCTTAATCTCCAGCGCTGGAGTGGAGACGTGTCGTCAGGCGTGTGGAGGAATCTCTCGCCCTGAAGACGAATGGGCTCCTTCAGGAAAAGCAATAACACCCCGCGGAACAGGAGCCTCAAGATTTACACATGATGGCAGCGATATCATCAGCGTGTGCCGCGCTCCGGCTGCGGTTGCCATGTCAACAAGTTAAGTGAGAGAGGTCGGGGTGAGGGAGGATGGAGATGTACCTTCACCAGGTAGTTTAAAGTCCGTCTACCTGTCCTAAAGACAGCTGACATCCTCCCTGTGACGGGTTCGACAGGTCAGTGGGTGTTAGACAGGCTCCTGGTCTGCTCCAATCAGCTGTCAGACTAATGGTCTGGACAGGTAACCCCACCTGGAAGTGGGTCTTCAAAGGAGGCTGGATGAAGTGTGTACCCAGAGAGGACGTCAGCTGATTAGCTGGAGGGGGTTCTGCAGGATTTGATTGGTTGTAAGAGTGTCTGCGCTGACGCGGGGCGTCAGGATGTCTTCAGTCGTACCGTGAAGGCAGCACGATGGTGTGTTTAAGGGCTCCGGGAACACCGGGTTGGTCCCGGTCCGATCCGGTCTAGTCCGTTAATCCAGTTTGATTACATGTGATCCAATCTGCGATGTCAGGTGTCGGTGTGGAGCGTTAGCGGCGTGTAGCTAGATAGCTGCCCTGAGATGGCCAATTATTTTAGCTCGGCGCTGGGTGTGAACTTCGTGAACTTTGGGGTAATAAAGTTTTTTGTATGTGTTTTCGGACACGATGTCGCCTGAACGCTCCTCTGATTGGGTCGCCATCCTGCTCTTGATGCTCAGAGCGCTTTAGCGTTAGCATCGATTTAATGACCCGACAGAGACACGAAGGAGACGACGCTCGAGTTCCCACATAATGACCCCCAGACTCTCACTGATGAACTCCAGCAGACCATTAAGGGGCGGCGAGGCGGCGCAGTGGGAGGGTGTTGCCTCGCAGCAGGAAGGCTTTGTGTTCAAACCCCTCTGAAGACCCCCGACTCCTTCAAGGGTTCTTTCTTCATTGTCCTCCCAACAACATGTCCTAGAGGTGATTCCGACATCTTTGTCACTATCTGTGACCAACTGGAGGGTTGTCCAGGATGCCCCTCCCCCTATAAGGGCAAAAAGTACCAAAAGTGCCCCAAGAAGGGTTCCTATGCGTCTCTGAACCAGATCAAAGGATCTACAGATACCAAACCAATGAGGTGCAAATAATTTGTTGGGTTTGACAAACGACCACATCGACACATCGATTCCATTTGGGTTTCAAGGTTTCCTGAGAAACAGGAAGTCACTTCCTGCCAGAGTCAGTCTCCAAACACCTGAGTAAGACTTAGAGATCCACGCTGTCGTGAGGTTCACGTCCAATCAGAACGACAGAGTCAAAAACTCCTGCTGGACGAGTTGGAAACCAGCCGTCAGCCGTCACACCTGAAGTCACCCCAACAGGAAGAAGTGATGAAGAGCTGAGAGGAAGAGGAGCTGTCAGCCCAAACTGTTTCCACCAGAGTCAACTTTAGGAACCAACTGCCATAAAACTACAGCTGCACACGTTAATTACCCCAGACAGGGGCTCTGGGTAAATCTGCGTCTTTAAGGTTTGAGCTATTTTGGGTTTTTAACAAACGGAGCCCCCGGAGACTGAAGAACACAATCTGTAGAATCTCGGGTTCGGTTTCTTTCCCGTCTCGTCTAACGTGCCCCCCCCACACACCTCCAGTGGACGGGACGAGTGGAGGGGAACCGTCACCGAGAGCCACATCCATTCTGACAGGAAGTAGATGATTCCCCCCCGCCCCCCCGTTGAGTGAGACAGAAGAGGTGGAACTTCTCTTCTGTTCCTCATGAGCGAACGCTGATTAACTTTACTGAGACGTGATTGGCTCCAAACCCAACCCAACAAACCGTAAAGGGCCGCGGCGGTAATGGATATGATTTCAGATGGGGGAGGAGAGAGGGGGGGGGTAATGAGTAGAAACGGGGTGGGAGGTGGGAGGAAGAAGAAAAGGAGGAGGTAATGAGAGACGGAGAACGAGTGACAAAAGAGGAGAAAGATCAAGACGCTTCTTTATGGATGACACGACTAATCGCCTCCCGGTCGTGGCCGTCGGCGACACAAAGCCCCCCCCCAAGGGTCAGCCAATACAAGATCAAGCTCTCTCTCTCTTTATCTCTCTTTCTTCTCCTCCATCATCACTCTTTTCTGAGCGCCGTCCTCCAATCCAATCAGGACATCGAGTAAAAGTCAGACGGAGAACGAGACTCTGAGCTGCCTCCTCCCTTCCTTTCCTCCGGTTCCTTTCTTCCTATTTCCTATTTCCTCTTTCCTTCTCTTTCCTTCTCTTTCCTTCCCTCCTTTCCTTTCCTTCCTTCCTCTCCCTCCCTCGTTTCCTTCCCGTTGCGCCGCTGAGTCTCCTCCGTTTAGTAAACACTTCCATCACGTCGGGTTCTCCCGCATCCTTCCACCCGGCTGAGCATCACCGGTGGCGACGAACCGTCCAGGTAATTCCCATGAGCCCCTGGGAGCCGGCGCTCATCACGCCACCCCCCCACCCCCCACTTCTACTGTCCTACCTCCTCACTTCACACAGAAATATTCATCTGGAGTCTCAGAGTCGTGTGAATATCACCATTCAGCAGGTTTATCCTCATCCGTGGTAGAAAACTGGAATCGTTTCATTCAGGGACGAATTAATTAAAGTCGGACGGATCGGAGACGAGTCGGGTCTGATTTGCATTTGAAGAAACACAATTAATCCCTGGATGATGGTTAATTGTTAATCCAGGTGTCTCATCCAGTGGTGATGACACCATTGACCTCACGGTAACACAAGTCGTGTTCGACACCGAAGAGCTCGACGCCACTATAGAACGATTTTCCTTTTGGAGTCGGAGAGTCAGGAAGATCAGGAAGGAAGGTTTCAACGAGGTTTAATCCAAACTACGACTTTAATAAAGACCCAGAATGAAATTAAAGGATTAACGCTCTGGTAATCTGGTGCCCGTCTCTCCCCAACGGATCAATATTCCCACATCGATAGGAGAGTCTTCTATCTGCCGATCGATCGTCCTCGTTCCAGGACGGACCCAAGAGTTAGTCCCCCCCGTGTTTGGGCTCTGACTACGTCCAGATGGATTACATCTATCAGCTGATTGCTGGTTTATCTGAACTAATGACCTCTAATCCCTGATTGTTTGTGAGCTCTAGAAGAGTCTCTGGAGATCTTTACACCTGATCAGGTTATCGATCGACCTCCACCGACTGGAACCTGCTATCTTAACGAGTAATAACACTAATGAGGCCGACAAAGGAACCGTTCGCTAATTAGCCGAGTGGAGCCTCAGGCTGGACCAATGAGATTAGACCTGGAGGGACGAGACCATGAGACCTTCAAAATAAAAGAGGAGATAACGATGTTGACCCAATGACACGACCACGGTCGCTAACTGAATGGACGAGCTCTGACTGCTGCTAGCATGTAGAAGTTAGCATGTTAGCATGCACCAACATCTAAATCTGACGAAAACCAGAATAACTAGCAAATAATAAAATCCTAATTCTGGCAGTAGTTTGATTATTGATTGGATGTTAGAAATACTCTGGAATAGACTCCAGCAACCCCTGTGACCTGCGAGAGTGGAGGAAGTGCTACAGGAAATGAATGACGTCGAGCCAAACCAGCGCCGCCTTCCCGTTGCCGACTTTAAACAAAACCTGCTTCACATCCAGCTGTAAAACAGAAGGTCAGGGATTTAATCTGATTAGCTGCATTACTAAAATGAGGCCTGATGGGAAAAAAAGTCTTCTAGTAATTGTATTAAAGCTGGATTCTTCATACGGAGGCGGTTCCACGCTGCGTGAAGCAGGAATACAGATGAGTTCATTTATTGTCTGCTGTCCTTCCTTATGTTTGGAATATGTTAATTAGGTTCATGCTAATTCCAACAAACAGACCATAAAGATCAGATTCCTGTAAGGAGATTTAAGATTTGTGCGGCAATGCTGCTGAACACAGCAAATCAATAAACTAACAAATGTAACTAAATGTAACTCAGTGTAATGTAACTAAATGTAACTACTGCTTAATGTAACTAATAAATGTAACTAAATGTAACTCAGTATAATGTAACTAAATGTAACTACTCCTTAATGTAACTAATAAATGTAACTAAATGTAACTCAGTGTAATGTAACTAAATGTAACTACTCCTTAATGTTACTAATAAATGTAACTAAATGTAACTCAGTGTAATGTAACTAAATGTAACTACTCCTTAATGTAACTAATAAATGTAACTAAATGTAACTCAGTGTAATGTAACTAAATGTAACTACTCCTTAATGTAACTAATAAATGTAACTAAATGTAACTCAGTGTAATGTAACTAAATGTAACTACTCCTTAATGTAACTAATAAATGTAACTAAATGTAACTCAGTGTAATGTAACTAAATGTAACTACTCCTTAATGTAACTAATAAATGTAACTAAATGTAACTCAGTGTAATGTAACTAAATGTAACTACTCCTTAATGTAACTAATAAATGTAACTAAATGTAACTCAGTGTAATGTAACTAAATGTAACTACTCCTTAATGTAACTAATAAATGTAACTAAATGTAACTCAGTGTAATGTAACTAAATGTAACTACTCCTTAATGTAACTAATAAATGTAACTAAATGTAACTCAGTGTAATGTAACTAAATGTAACTACTCCTTAATGTAACTAATAAATGTAACTAAATGTAACTCAGTGTAATGTAACTAAATGTAACTACTCCTTAATGTAACTAATAAATGTAACTAAATGTAACTCAGTGTAATGTAACTAAATGTAACTACTCCTTAATGTTAAATAACTGAATTTCTGACTGATTCTAGTTCCAAACATTACAGTTAGACAGAAAAAACATGTTTGTTTGTTTCTCTGTTCTAACATGAATCCTTTTCATTTGTCAGGTTATTACTATTATTGTGGTTTAAGGAACTGCGCGGCTGTTTTGGAGGTTCATTATTACATCCGTTCAGGTTCATGTTGGTGATGACTAGAAAGTAGAAAAATATCGTAAATAACGTAACAGGGTTTATTGATCACATGTAATAAACGTATAACGGATGATTAGGATAACTGTTCCTTAATGATGCTGACCTAGAATCAGGGTCCAAAGCGTGACGAACGCGTGTCTGCTTGTCCGTGTGTGTGTGTGTGTGTGTGTGTGTGTGTGTGTGTGTGTGTGTGTGTGTGTGTGTGTGTGTGTGTGTGTGTGTGTGTGCAGTGTGATCACGTGTTCTCTAACACGCTTCGGTTCGGAGCCACTCAGGTCTCAGCTGATTCGGTTACGCCTAAACGGATTATTAATCCTGAAAACTCCTCAGAGTAACTGGGTGGGAGTGGAGGGGGGGGGACGGGGGCGGAGCCAGCCTCTCACACTGACAGGAGGAGTCAGTCCGATGCGAGTCCACCCACGCTGCTCTGACTCCGTCTGGACGGATGACAGGAAGTGACGGCAGACGGACGGACAGCTGATCGGATGGGAGGCGGCAGGAAATCCAAAAGCATCGATGGTAAAGTTGGGCCGGCCGTCAGCGGGAGGCGGGGAGCTGGAGGACGACAGCTGGACGGAGAGGATGGATGGAACAAAAACACCCTCACACGCCAGCGCTGAGACCTCAGCCTGTCCAAACACAAGTTGTGGAACTTTAAGAATAAAAAAACAACTAAAAAGTTTCACTGAGTCAGGACTGATTTGAGGTTTCAGGGAGTTCCAGGCTTCTAATCGTGGCATTTATCGCCATGACGACCGATCCAGTGATGGAACAGAGGATGGAGAATCAGGGGAAGACGGAGAAGTCGTGACAGCTTATGATACGACAAAGTATGCGTATGACAGCAAATACGGTGTCGCTCTGAGCAAAGCATCATGGGATCATTGAAACTTCTTCTCCAGACACTCCTTCAGGCCTCGGCGTCCAGACGGGGTGTCCCCCTCCCTGCTCAACATCGCCAACTGAGACCGTTTGTCACGTGACATTAATGTTGGATCGAAGTGGGAGGGGTCAGGGAAGACTTTGAACGACCGGACTCTTTCTTGGCCTCTGATTGGACGTCATCTCGTCTTTGATTCATGCCAACACCAACTGCTCCCAGAGGATTCTGGGGGGTTAACGGCATCGCTTAAAAACTACTTTGGCGAGTCGGTGCGGTTTTCCTTCGTTCCGATGCGCTCCACGCCGCCCCCCGGTGATTAAAGTGAACGTTTTGTCTGAGCGATCAATCGATCTGCTGATGGATCCTGACACCGGTGCGTCAGGAGAGCGTCTGAACGTCCTCCAGCCGTCAGCGCCGAGGTGCACGTTGACTTCTGAACAGGAAGTCGGCGTCTCAGCTTCAACAATCCCAACGTATTCCAGAGCCGTTTGTCGTTTCAGTTCTAACTCAGGAGAGATAAAGAACGACGCTTTGTTTTTCACAGCCGGAGGTGAAAATATCTTAAGTTCCCAGAAATATGACCCATCGGATATTAGATGGAGCCGGATTCATCCATCAACGCCTAAACGAGAAAACAGTGGAGGAACTTCCTGCGGCTCCAAAGTTTTATCAGCAGGAACAGAAACAGAGAGGAGAGTCCATTAACGGGAGCAGAAACGCTCTGGTGGGTACGACTGTGGTCTGGCGTGTTTAACCCCTTCTTTACCTTCATTGGTCACCAAGACCCCTTCTTTAATCAAAAGCCTAGAACAGATTACAATGATAGCTACAGTATTGTAATTGTTGTTTGACTTGCGAATTCAGTCACGGAACGGATTAAACTCTCATCTCCAGGTTCTACTATATTATCTGTGAAGTGGAGAACCATGTGATCCTCAGTCATCCCTGGCGTCTTTAAACAGGTTCTCTATATGAATGTTTATGACGGTATGCGGTAAACAGCTTCAGATTATTCATTAAGCATCAACCCAGCTGTATGATCTCCATGTAAACCATTTTTAACTGATGTCTTGTCGGTAAACGGTTCTTGCCAAACATTTGTCTCCTTGCGGCGGCGCCCCGATGATGTAAAGCTGACCGTTTCTACCATAATGCACTGCAGCCTCGTAAAAACCCCGGAACACAAATGGATGGGCTTCCATCTCGGCTCTCGGATCAGGAAATCGCCCACACAGCCTTTGTGATGGTCGGCCGTGCCAAGAAGACTATCAGTCAGAGCCAGACAGAAGTGACGCGCCGCGTCTCGTATTGTTTACTACCACGCTGAGGCTGTTTGCTGTCCGGCTGCCAGGAACCAACAATATGGAGAGGAGCCCAGAGAGACTCTGGCTCGGCCCCGGAGCTCAACGCCGAGGCAGAAACAGATCGGACGCACACAAAGACACAAAAACGCCCTTGTTCCAAAATGAATTCTGGCTATTTTAAAACGCCTGCTCGCATATTGAAAGAAAGCTTCACGGAGCTTTTTTCAGATCAGAACAGCCTCCACAGGCAGAATCGTGAGCACTTCTGGCAACGTCAAGACCTGGCTCCAGCGTTTGCACGTGGGGAACGTTGGTGTTCCCAAACGCGTTGAGGCAGGGTAGGAACATACTTTCTACCTCCAAACAAGAGCTGGCTGTTTGCCCACTGCTTCAACTCTCACTGCTCTAGAAGTCGTCCTCTTGTTCACAGCCGGGCGACACAAGACACGGAGCTACAGCTCATCATGACAGCAGAGGGCGGTTTAAAAGTCTGGACACAAAATCAAACACCCAACTTTGACCTTTGGGATGTTCCTCATCAGCTGGGACTAGAACGTACGACGTGATTGGACTCCTTCCAGGGAATATCCAACGAGACGATGCCGACATGATGGTACCCGATCTGCCTTCTCTGGGTTTCACAGATCCCAGAACAGTTGGATAGAAAACTTTAGCATGGTTGACGAGGCTGCAACACCTTTTCACACCGAGTATTCTGAGGATAGCCTCGGGCTAAGAGTTCACCCTGTGATAACAAATCCCCCTTTAGCCCAGGCTAAGCCTGTGACCCCAAGGGCTACGTGAGTCAACAGTTCCACAGCCCTGGGTCAACACGCAACCCGTGACTGTTCCTGTTAGCTTTGCATCCGTTTTCACTCGCCTTTTTTTAGTCCTGTTGAGTCCATTTTCGGGGGATGACCCGGTATCCCCGGGGCGGACTGAGGTCAGAGACTACACACCTGGTTAGCATAACTGTAATGGGGCCAGGATTGCCAGTGTGAGAGAGTCATGGACTTCTGACAAAGCCAAAGGTTTTTGAACCTTTTATTGCGTTTCAGGAATTCTGTATAGAAAATAAAGTCAGGTTTTGGTTTTGGTTAGCGTCAGGACCGTAAAACACCAAGACGTTGTGCTAATGGCTAACAAATAACGAATTTAATGTCTGGGATTTGACTTCCTGCAGGAGAATCATGGTACAAGACCATACACCAACCCAACTTCTACAAACGGATGAGTCCAGATTAGGGCGCCCCCTACTGGGCTGGTATTGCATGTCAATCTTGAGGCATACACAGTGGGTGTTCAATACAAAGTCCTTTTTTTCAATGTATGAAAAACTAAAGTGCGTCAGAGGCCAGTAAATATAGTATCTGTGAAAACCTGAGGACTATTTTCCTCTTTTATGGACTTCTGAAATGTTCTGCATGAATCTGAAAATAATACAAACAGGAACACGACTGCAATTCCCACGATGCATTCCAGTTACTATGAATCGTTTCCAGGTTTAATGAAGGGAAAATAAAAAATAAGGTGCTTTGAGGCAAAGCCGACGATTCACACGCGTTCACCTGATTTGCATGATGAGATGAAACGTTTCTCATGAATGTTCAGGCGTGCAAAATATGTTGAATAATGCGCAGCAGTTTGGACCCAAAGGCAGGAATGGGAAAAAATAAATATAATCTGTCAGCAGGTCAAACAGCTGCAAGACACAAGACAGGTGAAGGTTCACGACCTGCCAAAGGCAGAAATAGCCCGACGGTGAAGAACATACCAGATATACATAAGTTATGCACCATCTAAAAAAATGCACCTGAGGAGGAATTTCACTGTAGAATAAGATGAGATATACAGGAAAAGAAAGGGAACGTGGTCCTGGGTTTACAGCCTGTAGGGGATGAAATCCTGAAGGAAGTTTTCCTGCAGGATACGGACGCTGGCACTACATTTAGAGTCCTCGTCTGAAACGGACAAGGGACATGAAGGATGATATTTCTGAAACCGGTTTAAATCCATCTAAAGGGTTCTTGATGTTAGGAATGAAGAGCGATTTTTTAAAATAAGGATTCAGCCAATAAGATTCTACATCAAACAGATTGGAAAGAGAATATTAGAGAACCATTAGTGCTCAGAAGTCGTCTGCGGACATCAGGACGTAACAGCATCACTTCATAACGTCTATAAACCCAGAGGTACCTTAAGTGAACCCAACCCATAACGGATCCTCTAAAAGTCAGTCAGGAATCATTTGGTACTGATGTGAATAATTTATTGTAGTCCGACGACTACATGAGGATCACCCTGAGATGCCATTAAGGCTTTTAAAAACATAATTAGGTCCACTAACAAGAGTTGGGGGGGGTGGGGGTACTGTTTGTTTGTTTGTGTTGGTGAGCAGGACAAAAAAGTTCTCAATGCCTTCCAGTTGGGTTTAATCCCCCCCCCGGGAGCACCGATCAGCTGATCTGGCATGACGGTGCAGCTCATTGGGCGCTTCGTCATGAAGCAGGAAGTTGTTATAAGTCCATCGTTCCTGGTTTGTTTGTTTGTCTATTTACCTGTTGTAATCTCACTGGATTAGTTTGTTTACCTGCTGGTGGAGACTCCCATCATATGAGACTCTCTGGTGGAGAGACTCTCCACCAGAGAGTCTCCACCTCTCATCCAATAGGCTTCTCCGGTTCATTAGGGTACCGTTACCTCCCCTTCATCACACTGTCTTCTCAGCATCACCTCATCAGCCCTTTCTAGCCTCATCAGTCCACGTAGAGTCATCAGCCGCCACCACCACCAGTGTCCAGACTCTATTACCCTTAGTCTCCCTTAAAAACCAACAGAATTATATCTGTATATATAATCAATGCACATCAAGCATCAATAGAGACGCCAACAGGAAGCCAAAACGCGTCCGGCGGGTGATGATGAGTCAGCAGAGTGATCTATGTGTCTAAAACCGCGTTACAGCTCCCCCATCAGGAATCTCTATTCGACTTAATGAGGTGGTTTGTGTACAAAAGGAGACGTTCCCACTAATTAGCAGAAAATGAAAGGTCACCAGAGGAATGACCAATCACCCGCCTGGCATCTGGTGACGGTTCTGAAAACGTCTGTGTCATCCCAGACCTCTGGAGAGAATCCATCAACAACACGCATACATCTCATCGCAAGGCAACAGCGTGACCACACCCCCATCCCAAACCGACCAATCAGCAGTGAGCACAGAAGGAAAGAACGCAGCATCTCTTACTCACATCCCACCATCATCATGGCGACCGAGAAGATCTTCTCTCCGTCCGTGGAGGGGGCGATGTTCCCGAAGCCGATGGTGGTGAGGCTGGTCATGGTGAAGTACAGCGAGGTGATGTACAGCGAGTCCTTCCCGGGCCCGCCCTCCCATTGGCCTGAGCCGCTGGCGTTGTAGCGGTACGGCGAGCCGATGCTGAGCGCCAGTTGGTAGAGCCAGCTGTCCTCCTTGATGGTGTTGGTGACCTCATCGATGACCTCATAGTCGCCAATGCTGTACCTGATGGGAGGGGCAACAGTCATTGTGCTCGTGCTCATCAATGGATTTGTGCATAAAGACTATTTAACATAATATAAATGGTCATTTTAACACCTTTACCACAGCTCAAAATCCATTTCCGTGGCAACAAAACGTTGATTTAGCCTCTCATGAAACTCGCTGAAGGTAAAGGCTGCTGTTCTGAGTCAATGAAGCGTTGCTACACTCATGATGCTAACAGCGTTAGCGCCAACACCAGCTGATCATTGGTCCTGTTAAACACAAACAACCATCCTTCTGTATCAGATATCACCGATGAGATCAAATTGTCCCCAACACATCATCACGCGATCAATACGACCGCAGGCAGGTGATACTGATCAGCCACGAGGTCACTTATTGATTACATCACCACAGGAAACATGGTTTTCACCGGTTGTTCAGAGAAACATTGGGTTTTTATTTATACATATATATCGAACACGCGTGTCAGCGATGACCCGGGCCCAGCAGGGTCATAGGCCGCCACTAATAAGGCTCCTAACGAGCCCACAGAAGCGTGCTGAAGTCTATAGTCATGCGCTCTGTTTTAATTTATGTGCAGAACGTGGAGTGGTGTCAAAATACGCCTGTTATGTTTACATTTGCGAGTATTTACTTGGAGGGATAATTTGAAATGGGACCCTGAAATGTTTACAATCGGGCATGAATAAATCTGAATACCTCCCAGCGCCGTGTGACTGGAGGAAACTAAACAGCAGTCATAGTGAGCGCGGCGGCAGCAGATGGTTTGTAATATAAAGCGTGGGGGGGTGGGCGCCATGCTGAGCATACAGATCCAATTAGGACAGGCGGGGCCTTACCAGATGCAGGCGAGCCAATGGGCCACCAGGCCGAACACGCAGACCAGTAGCACCAGGACGGCGGCGCCGTACTCCAGGTAGTGGTCCAGCTTCCGGGCCACGCGGCCCAGACGCAGCAGACGGATGACCTTCAGGGAGCTGAACAGACTGCTGATGCCCTGGGGGGAGGCAGGAAGGGGTGGTCGGGTTAATTCAGGAGAGTCTTTCTGCAGAACGCACCCTCTTTACAACATGTGACTGGGTGCTAACAGCTAGCAACATCAAGTACTAAAGCAGCCACGCCCTGATTCCTATGTAAGCATCAAGCATTCATAGGGTTAAAGTTAGCATTTAGCTCTGTATGGTTGTCAGGAAACGGGCGAAGACGATGTTGAGGCAAACGCAAGACGTGTCTCAGGTTAAGCTAGCAGGAACTTGGAGACTGAGATGCTAACGTTAGCTTAACATGGTACATTTCATCAGATTCCTGCTTGGATGTTAGACGGTTATCTCATGCTTTGCTAACTCCTGTGAACGAACATGAGTTAGCCAAACATGTGAGAAAAGCAAAAAATGCTAACTCATGTTCGCTAACATGAGTTAGCTTTTTCGCTTTTCTTGTATGTTTGGCTAACTCAACCTGATTTAACTCAACCTGAGTTTAACCCAACCTGAGTTTAACCCAACCTGAGTTTAACCCAACCTGAGTTTAACCCAACCTGAGTTTAACCCAACCTGAGTTTAACTCAACCTGATTTAACTCAACCTGAGTTTAACCCAACCTGAGTTTAACCCAACCTGAGTTAACTCAACATAATGACAAAAGTAATGACATTACTTTAGTATTTAGAGTAATTAGAGTTTGGCTAACTCATGTTCGCTAACATGAGTTAGCAAAGTAGGAAATAACCGTTTGGCTAATGTTAGTGAACATGAGTTAGCTTTGTCACTTTTCTCGTATGTCTGGCGGATAGAGAAACACTAAAAACAAAGGACACCGTCGCTACATAACTCGACCCTCTCCATCACAGTGACTCAGCTGTGATTGGGTATTTCCTGCTAAGGGAGGAGGGTTAGGTAATTGTTCAGGACTTCATTCCCCTTAATTTTAATGTTCAGACACCAATAATCCCCCTGCGAGCTAAAGCAGGAGCGGTTTGGAGCCCCGTCACACCGCCTTGTTGCCTCTGTCACCATAAACAGCTTTAATTGCTTTCGGCTGAGGAGCTGACGTTGTTCCGGGGCCGGGGAGTAAAAGTTACGGCAGACTAACTGTATTTCACGTCCGTTTAAATGCTTCTTATGGAAATAAACAGGATGTGCTGAGACACCCGAATCCATGCCAGATGCTTTGGCTGCTTTTATTTCCGTCAGCGAGTGGAGAACATTACGGCTGAGCGTTTGGGAACGAAGCGAGAGTATTTCAACATCCATTAAAATGATTTTGAAATTACATTTTGTGTTATGCGGCGCTAAACTGGGAGGGGAAGCAGCAGCGTTCTCTCCAGAGCGCAGGAAACAAATGGACTGTTTACCACCGGGAGTTTGAACCGTTACCGGCTCCTCAATCCGACGTAAACAAGTCCAGGAACATCCGGAGGAAGAACCTCCATCTGCTAACTCACCTTACTTCAGCACGCTCAGGGGATTTACCAGCTGGAGAAAGAGTACAGCTAGCAGGAAGGGTTACCAACAGGAAGGCCTACAAACAGGAAAGTCTACGAACATGAAGGCCTACGAACATGAAGGCCTACAAACAGGAAGGCCTACAAACAGGAAGGCCTACAGTGCGTTCCTTTGTCCCTGAGCAGCAACACCTTTAGCTCCAAACATCTTTTCTCGATGGGTCGTCCTCTGGAGGACGTCTTGAACAGCCAGAGGAAAGTTTGGAGCGTTTTCATTGGTCCAACTTTTGACTGACATCACAGGCGTGATTCACACACGGTCATACATACATTAACGTATGTTGTCCCATCAGCTGAACATGTTTTAACTTCACCACGCTTCTACGTCATTCCTCTCGGCGCCGGACGGCTCAGGTGAGACGTATGGATGCGATGACTATCTGACAGGAAGTCAACACTCCGCCAGCGCCGCGTGGAAACAAGCAGACACAACAACGGGGGGAACGCGGCCCGGCTGATGACAGGGAGTAACACTACGAAGGCGGTTCTATTGCTGGATGTGGTTCCCGGCAGCACCGGGTGGTAATTAGGTCTGCTATGACAACTCTATGACAGCTCATACCTCGGCTAATGCCAAGTCACCATGAGGGAGGCGTCACCAACAAATTCAGACCCGCATTACGCGTGACACACTCATAAATAATCTCAGCAACAAATATAAACACACACTCCATATTAAACGGCACATACCGATTAACCACCAGCTCCAGGTTCTAAACTTAACTAGAGCCTTTAACACAGCTGGTCCTCAACTTACAAACAAAAGTGCTTAACCATATCCGACTATCGTCCTGCAGTTCCCCTTTCTGCCCCTGCCGTGTTCACACAGCTCCAACACCCCCCCCCTCTTGTTGTTGTTTGTTGTTGTCTCTGTTAGCATCTCAGAGCGTCAGGCTTCCTGCCCTGGATACTTTACTGTTTATCATGATGCTAAAGCAAAGCTAGTGAAGACTCGGTCAGAGTCAGAGTTGTCTCTCTGATGACAACTCTGACTCTGACCACAATGACATTACTTTAGTAACTACAGTAGTAATGACATTACTGTAGTATTTACAGTAGTAATGACATTACTGTAGTATTTACAGTAGTAATGACATTACTTTAGTATTTAGAGTAGTAAAGATATTACTTTAGTATTTAGAGTAGTAAAGATATTACTTTAGTATGTAGAGTACTAATGACATTTAAATGACCTCAGAGGGAGATTCGAGATTGAAATTTAATAAATGACTCATGAACAATTCAGCTTACGAACAACCTCTAGGAACCAGTTGTGTTCGTACGTTGAGGACTACCTGTACTGGCTGATTCCCAGTGTTAGACCCTCTTCCTGCTCTGGTGCCAGGAATTACACACCTCCACTCCAATCCAGCCCACATCTGAGACGAGAACCAATGAGACCCAATGAGACCCAATGAGACCCAATGAGATCCAATGAGACCCAATGAGACCCAATGAGATCCAATGAGACTCAATGAGACCCAATGAGACCCAATGAGACCCAATGAGATCCAATGAGACTCAATGAGACCCAATGAGACCCAATGAGACCCAATGAGACGCTTCACTTCAGCGACTCGTGAATAAAAATCCTCTGATCTCTGGTTCCTCAGGTCAGGTGAGGCCAGTCTGGATTCTAAGTGGACCAGAGAGCTCTGTGGCTCCGCCTCCCTCCCAGGCCCCCGCTGCCGCCGCCACCTGGCCCCCGCTGCCTCTCACATCTTCAAAGGCCTCCCATGGGATCCGGGGGGTCCCAGCTCGTACGCAGATGCCTCTAAATTAGCTGCCACAGGACAGAGTGACACAGATGAAACGAACACGCAAAGGACACGGGATGCGTGTAGAATAATGGCTGCTGAGCACCTGTTTATCCCCACAGAGCCGGCGACAGGAGGATGGGGACGGACAGAGATTATCCGTCCTCCGGGAGGCTGGTTGCCATTGTTCGGAGCCGTCTACGCGCTGGAGCGTCGTCCTGAATGCGTTTAAGTCTGGACCCCATTAAATATTCAGAACGCCTCGGCGTGAAGCGGAAGACGAACGCGCTTCTTTAGTCGTCGCTCCACAAGAAGACGAGCAGAACGCCTCCCGAGCGGCGAGTGATAAAATATAAAAGGTGCAGTTTGTGTTTTTAAATCCGCGAGCGGAAATCACAAATATCTCTATTTTTAATATTTGTCTTTGTGCTTTAAAAGCTTCGGAGGATGTTTCCATTATTATCGACGGGGATTAGCAGAATGAAGCAAATCAAATTAGCAGCAGACGTTATTTGTTCAGCCAAACATTCATCGTTGATAACGACTCTCTCCCATTAATAAGCCCCGAAACTTGAAATGGAATGCGTCCATACCTGAAAGTTTTCATTCTCCTTCTTGTGTTTTTGCGACTCGTCCGCCAATAGAAGGATTCAATCATATTGAAATGATATTCACTCCTTGTTTTAACAGTTTTATTTTCAGCCGTGTTGCTCCGAAACGCTCATGAAAATAAAAATAAATATCTTTAATATATCGTCACCAAGTCGCTCACAACAGATAAAGATTCTATTTCCGTCCAACCATTTGGCCGGTGTTCAGGAACAAACAAACAAACAAACAACACTTTTTATAATTCTATTATGTTTTTATTATTATTACTTTTATTATTCTAATATGATGCTAATAGTCCAGCAATTAGACACATCCACCAGTCTCGCCTTAACGTCTGCACTGAAGCTCCACCTTCCACCTCGTTCACACGCTAACGTGCCCCGCCCCCGCCCATGACCCCCCCCCGGGTGTGTCAGCGGTGACAGAGGCAACAGGAACGCCAGGCGTAAAGGTCATTCTGGGTTTGACCTTTATGTGTTTCCGCGGCGCCCGCAGAGACGCGCTGCTGGTGCCCGTCGGCCTGCCGGGTTCTGATGCCACAACAGGTGGCTTTAAGGCCCACGGGGGGTGGAGGGGTGGGAGGTGGTGGTGATGGCGGGGGTGGGGGTGGGGCAAACACCTCCACATAAACACGCTGTTCAAGTCGTGGTGCCGCCTGAAGGAGCGTCCAGACGGCTCCTGGTGGAGGTGTTAGCCCGCGTTTAGACGCGTCCGACTGGACCGGACGCGGGAAAAAAGGCCAAAATCCAACAAATCCTGGATTATCCTGGATTAAAAATCAGTGTCCTTCCTGGATGAATTAAAGGTGTCTACGTTTCTGTCTCCAGAAGACGTCTCGTCGTGGTTTGAATGTCCGTACAGAACTTCAGGAAGAGCTCCTGACAGCGATCCCTCGTTACTCACTGCTAACGCGTTCCAAAGGAAGGCGTCGCAGCGAAACTCATTAAATTAACTAAACTAACGAGACCACGTGCAGAAAAGCTGCTTCAGGATGACTCAGACAAACGTCTCGTTTCGCCGCTCATCAGCTGATGGCTTCATCAGAAAAGACTCGGCGCCGCGTCGGAACGCTGTGACGGAGCGTCCTGAGAACGGTCGGCCTGTAGGTGTTGGTGTTCGCCAGACGTCATCGCCTCGGCTGGATGGCGTTCAGACACCACTAAAAATACTCCCTACCTGCTGCTGCCACGGGCGACGGAAACACAGGAACCGACTCTGCCTACAACCGTCTTTTATTTTCTGCCGCCGCCCACACGGCGTCCTCCGTCACCGGAGGTCCGTCCAGGTTGGAATCACAGGAAAGCAGCAACAAAAAATGTCAATTTAGCACAGAGGGGCAGGGAAGAGCTGCATCCTCCATCCAGGACGGAAATTTACGTGGCATTGATTTCCTTTCAGCCCAACCCCCGACCCCCGACCCCCCGACCCCCCGCTGACGATGAACTCTATCCAGAGGAATCTCAACGGATCCATCAGCATCCAGCAGGAAGAGTCTGGGAGACACCTGGACCCAGACGGCACTCCAGACCCCCGGTAGAGGGGTGTTCACAAAGAACCCTGGGTAATCCTGGGGTGTACCATCTACTTACTTCATTTAGAGACACCGTCGATCCCAGATGGACCATTATTTATCCTCCTTGACGTCCTGTTGGACGATACAGTGATCCCTCGTTACCCACGGTTAAGGCGTTCCAGGAACCACATGCTAATAACAAATTCCGTGATAGAGCGACAAACTACTTATTTTATTAACGGTAATTTAACCGTCTCTGAACCCCCCCATACTGATATTAAACCACCTTCTATCTGTATCACCTTTAAAACACTCTGATAGACTGTTTAAAACACTTTGGTGTCTCACAGAAGTCTGAGACTCACAGAACATAGCGCACTTCAGGATGCTGTCAGCCAATAGGATGCGCGTACGGTGTCACATGACTGCCTACCAAAAATCCTCCTCTTTGGTGTTCCTCTAGGCCTCCTGCCTGGCAGTTCAGAACTCAGCATCCTTCTACCAATATATTCACTATCTCTCCTCTGGACATGTCCAAACCATCTCAGTCTGGCCTCTCTGACTTTATCTCCAGAACCTCTAACATGTGCTGTCCCTCTGATGGACTCATTCCTGATCCTATCCATCCTGGTCACTCCCAGAGAGAACCTCAGCATCTTCATCTCTGCTACCTCCAGCTCTGTCTCCTGTCTTTTCCTCAGGGACACTGTCTCTAGACCAAACATGGTCTCACCAGCGATGTTGTTTGGTTACCCCCGGCTTGGATACGGAACAAAAATGGGGCAAAAAGTCAAAAGCGGGACAATGTTGGACAATATTCCGAGGTAACATTCCATTCCTCATAGAGGCGTCAGCTCTAGACTATCTGTTCTCTCGATTTTACCACCGGTGTTCACATAAAACGATGGATTATCCTGGGACGTACCGTCTATTCACTTCCTTTAGAGACGCCGTTGATGTCAGACGGGCTGTTATTGATCGTTCTTTAAGCCCTGTAGGACAATATTCGAGATAATACTCGTCTTTCAGTTGGAATGTCTCAGAAACGTAACCGATTTATATGGGCATGAACGGAGCCTCTAATGAGAAAACGAAACAGGAGCGGCGACGCGAGCGGCTCGTTGTTCTTCAAGCCTTCCATTCAATTAACTCCAGTCAGGATGGGCTTTAATTAATTCAGCGGGAAATCAGGTGGAAAATCAGCGGTAATGGACCTGGGGCCGGATCGATTTAACTCCGCCGCGTCTGACGGGTGTAACGGGCGTGACAAACACGGGGTCCTCGCCCAGCACCGCCCAGAAAAACGCTCCAGCCATCCAGCCTCCGTTGTCCCCCCCCCCCGACTAATTAGACTCAGGATCGGAGCTGGGTTCAAACCGGTGACATCACCTTTCTGCTTCATCGTCCTCATTAGATTTCCGAAGATGAATTCCAGTAATTCCCAAAGCAGGACGCGGCCTTCGACACCGGCGTCGGCTCCGGAGCCTCAACGTGAAATCGTTCCCAGCGATCCAATCATCGTTAGACTTCACCCCGATTCGGTTTAACGGGTTCGCAGGTTTTACGGCACCCGCCTGACCCGCCAATCAGCGAGGATCGACTCAAAAGGATTTCAATAATGAATTCCAAACGGTTGGAGGGCGGCCCGCCACGTGGAGATTCCAATTAGTCTGCGCTGTTCATTATCTCTGAGTGGATTAATTATTGATCAATCAGCTGGATTGGTTATCAACTCGAGATGGCGCCTCCTGTTGGGGTGAACCCAACACAGAAACAGCTGAAGGAGACCAGGAGTACGTAACGCCAATTTGTGCTAATTACCACCAAAACTGTTTGTTCATTCCATGTAGTTAAAAACTGAATGGAACGCGGATCAGATGGTGGCGCTAGAGGACGAGATGATGGGCGTGGATCTCGTATCGACCCCAGACCGACGGGACCCGTTTGAATCATAGCAGCAATCTAAGGTAAATGTCTCCGTGTCGGACCAGGAACCGGGAACCCTACCTCGTCCACGTTCTCGAAGGCGTTGATGATGTCATAGGGCAGGCAGGACAGCAGGTCGATGACGAACCAGGTCTTCAGGTAGTTCATGCGGATCAGCTTGGGGTCGGAGATCACCTCCCCCCCAGGCCCCACGAAGGTGGTGTGGAAGTTGAGGACGATGTCCACCAGGAAGATGACGTCCACCACGCTGTCCAGAACCAGCCACACGATGTTGTTCTGCTTGGTCTTGAAGGACACGTTGTAGGGGACCATGATGGCCGTGTAGAAGGTGAGGATGAGGATGACCCAGTCCCAGGTGGTCTTGAAGGTGCAGTAGTGCAGGATGATGTGGGGGGGCGTCTTGGGGGCCTCCTGCTTGTACTGGGGGAGGATGTCCGAGTTCAGCTGCAGAACCTGCAGACGGGAAGGAAGGCTTTACTCAGCAGAACCAAAGGAGAACCGAACCAAACTAGACCGAATAGAACCAAACCAACCCAACACAACCCAACACAACCAAACAAACCAAACCCAACCGACCCAACACAACCCAACACAACCCAACACAACCCAAACCAACCGACCCAAACCAGATGAAACATAACTGAGTAGGGCCATACCGAACCAGATTAAATAGAACCAAACCAGACCGAACCAAACCAGACCAAACAGACCCACACGGCACCGAACCAGTCCAGACCCAACTGGGCCAAACTGAACCAGACTCTGTAGAACCAAACCATACCAAACCAAACTGGATGGAACGGAACCGAATCACACCGAACAGAAACGAAGCAAAACCGAACTGAACAAAACTGACCACCAAATCAGTTCAACTACTTCACTTTTACTTACATTTGATAGTTACATTTGTTACATTTGTAACTAGTTGCCATAGTTACATTTGTTACATTTGTAACTAGTTGCCATAGTTACATTTGTTACATTTGTAACTAGTTGCCATGGTTACATTTGTTACATTTGTAACTAGTTGCCATGGTTACATTTGTTACATTTGTAACTAGTTGCCATGGTTACATTTGTTACATTTGTAACTAGTTGCCATAGTTACATTTGTTACATTTGTAACTAGTTGCCATAGTTACATTTGTTACATTTGTAACTAGTTGCCATGGTTACATTTGTTACATTTGTAACTAGTTGCCATGGTTACATTTGTTACATTTGTAACTAGTTATTCTTCCAACAAACTTGAGTTGTAAATTTCTGTCTGTTCTGCACAAACTAATAGTTGTACTGTGGTTTTGTTGAGTCATAGCTACCCGCTGTGTGTGTGTGTGTGTGTGTGTGTGTGTGTGTGTGTGTGTGTGTGTGTGTGTGTGTGTGCGTCGTCTCTTTTGTTGCTTCATAAAGCTCACTGTGTAACAACTGCATTATGAATAAATTTGGCTTGAAATGAGGCAGAAAAGGAGAAAAACACCATCAGACGACGGAGGGAAGAGTCAACCCGACAGAGGAAAGGCAACCCCCTCAGCAGAGCGCCAGGAAATACACCTCAATACCACTGGATTTCCAGGACACACAGGTCTGTCATCCTTAGTGCCCCCCCAGCGCCGCTTCTGCCCCCGCAGACATGAATCATTAATGGATCTGCAGGAGAAGGCGCTCCTTGTCGTGTCAAACAGCCACGAGTCCGGGGGACTCCGGGGTGGGAGGGGCCGGGCCAGGCGGCGGGGTGAGGGCCTATTAGAGAACGGCGTGCTCACCTGCCCGTCCCTCGATTAGCGTGCGCCTAGCAGCGTTAGCTCGGCGCCGCTAAGTGGCTGCAGCGCGGCGATGAATGATTTATACCAGGATTTATTTGTGCAGAAATAACGTTGAGAGCGTTCAGAGAGTCTGCAGAGGTCGGCTGGCGGCGGCGTCCAGCGGCGCTAATTCCCTCAGATTAGCCATTAGCCTCGTTTCAGCCGGGAAGCCTCTTGGGTTGGGTCTAAATGTTTATTTCAGGTTTAAATTATTAAAACATTCCTTCATTTTGTTCGACCGTCCTCCAAACCTCTGCTGAGGCGGTTAGCTCGCTGATCCCACGCTAAACGTCGGGATTTAAACGCTGCAGGAAGCGACCGGTCCACGTGTCGCCCGCGGCGACGCAGGAACGTCGGACTTGGCGTTTTTTTGTTTGCCTGCAGGAATTTAAAATAAAACTTTATATGGCCGTAATAAACAAGTGCGTCATGGGAAAAACACCAACGTGTGTGTGTGTGCTGTCAGTCCAGCGGTAACGTAGCCTACAGCTAGCTGCAAGCCACGCGACCGCTAATGACCGCCGCTGCTGATAATCACTCCACCCAGCGCTGACGTCTGATTGGTCGGAGTGTCTCTGAGCGCCAACTCACCTCAGCCAATCGGGACTGCTTGTGGCCACATTCGTGTTTGCCGATGGGCGCTAGCTGCTGCAGCGTGTTGCGGTTGTTGGTTAGCGCTCGCGTCAGCCGCGCAAACTTGGTCCAGCCTGGAGAGACACCAAACAGAGGTCGCGTTAGGGTCAACGTAACAGCTGACATGACACACACACACACACACACACACACACACACACACACCCCTGGGCGTTAGCGTTAGCTCCCATGTTGACGACAGCTCCAGGGATGAACTGAGTAACAAAATATTCCCAAAGCGTCGGGTTGTGTTCGCCACAAGAACGCCTTGGGGGGGCGGGGGTTTTCCTGCTGGAGAGGGTTCAGAATGAAGCTAGCGTTAATGTTAGCATAAACGCTAACACCAGGTTCCATGAAGGTGTCCTTGGACACAGCTGGGCCTCCAGCGGCTGCAGGGCTCTGACCTCCATGAGGAGACGTTCCCCCCCAGGGATCGATTCCACTGGAGTTCACCCACTGGGGAGGGAAATCCCCCCCTCGTTTACAGCTACGACGGTTTCACCGCGGTCGGTGTTTGTTCTCAACCTTTTGACTGCAGAGCTAACGTTAGCTCACGATGGCTAAAGCTGCAGATTGAAAACCTGCCTGTGAACTCCTTGGAGACAGTGATAAGAACGTACAAATTAAAACATTATTTTAGCAGCTTGAGCTGCCGGGGCTCAGCTAGCTGGAAACACACACATTAGCACGCTAGGTTGCTAATGACAGAACAGAGCAGCAAAAACGCACGACTCTGCAAATATTAAATATTAATATAATATTAATAATAAACAAAGTCATGCATCGACTCCGTGTGACAGCTGGGACGTGTGCAGCACATACATGTGGGATTTGAACATGTATCCTCTTCATGACAGGTTTGGTTCTCTTGTTCCGTAAATTTACATCTTTTATTGAAAAGTTTTCTGACATTTTTGTTTCTTCTGAATGTTGGTGATTGATTATTGATCAGTGTTGAATCTGCCCTCAGCTAAACACGCCTCTCTAACGGTGGTTTCTGCCCCATGATGGCGGCAAGCGGGGTTCTGGGGGCGGGGCTTCCTGCGCCGCTCTGAGAATAAATCCATGTGTTTGAAGGGGCAAACGCCACGGCGACCGCCCCCCCCACTCTGAAGGGGCCATTAGGAATAAAAAGCCCACTTTGAAAGAGCTTTTAACCCCCCGGCCTCCAGCAATCTGACCCCCCCACCTGGCGACTTATGAGCAGCTTCTTTTTCTGATGTCACTTCCTTTATGCTAATACCTGGACTTGGCTCCAGCCCCCAGTGGCTAATCAGAGCGGGGGCCCCGAGCCAAAGTGGACATTTTTCAATCTCTTTCCTGGGGGGGGGGGGGTCTGCCGCAGTGGCACTCCTGTAAAGTCACTCCTGTCGTGTTCAGGTAACGACAGAAACGACGTGAAACCTGAAGAGACTTCTGTAAATTAATCTTTTCCAAACGTCCTAAAGTCGTGTGAACGCGGTGATGACTCCTCTTCACACGCGACCATCATTTCACTTCTTCTTCATCTGTCCACAACCAGAGCAAACACCTTCAGCAGGTTGAGGAGGACGGGACCGTTCGTTCCTCCTCTATGATCTCCTTAACGGACGGACGAAATGTTCACAACAGCAAGACGACAATTTTATTTCTAACGACTAAGTAAAAACGTGCAAAAGAGGAGATAACCCCCCAGGGGAGGCGTTTATCTCTGGGACACGACGGGGTCTTCAGCCTCCCGTCTGGTGATTATTCTGATTATTACCTCGCATTAAACTAATCTGGGGTCGACTTGAGAGACGTTAGTTTGACCTCTGGAGGTCAACAGGAGCGCTGCGCCGCTGTTAGCATGAAATGTTTCTGATAATGTTTCTGATTGGCCGATGAGGAACGCTCCCGATGATGTCATCCTGACTGATATATCAGAATTCTGCTGAAGCAAAATGTTTTTTTCTGTCATAAAGACACAGAATTTCTTTATCTTAGTCACACGGGGGAACAGCCAATCAGACGTCTGCCTGCGGGGGTTTTATGGTTTCAACTGAGGACATTTACTTTAAGAGCTTTTCCTTTCTGCAGATTCAAAAGCTCCATTCAACGTATAGAGGACATGCATTATAGAACACTATTATATAGAACATTATTATATAGAACATTATTATATAGAACATTATTATATAGAACATTATTATATAGAACATTATTATATAGAACGTTATTATATAGAACATTATTATATAGAACACTATTATATAGAACACTTTTATATAGAACATTATTATATAGAACACTATTATATAGAACACTATTATATATAACACTATTATATAGAACATTATTATATAGAACATTAATATATAGAACAGTATTATATAGAACACTATTACATAGAACATTATTATATAGAACACTATTACATAGAACACTCTTATATAGAACATTATTATATAGAATATTATTATATAGAACATTATTATATAGAACATTATTATATAGAAATTATTATATAGAACGTTATTATATAGAACGTTATTATATAGAACGTTATTATATAGAACGTTATTATATAGAACGTTATTACATAGAACATTATTACATAGAACATTATTACAGTATTTGGAAAATTATTATATAGAACATTATTATATAGAATGTAATTATATAGAACGTTATTATATAGAACGTTATTATATAGAACGTTATTATATAGAACAGGAGGAAATGTATCTTTGTATCAGAAGCTGACAGTTTGTTGAGCAGAACACGAGAAAAACTGCAGGACGAACACAGAAGAGGTGTTTATCGTGGTGTTACCCCCTCCTGCCCCCCACCCTACAGAATAAAAGCCTTGATGCGTCCGACTGGAGCTGAATGAAGGTAAAGATCTGGGCTAAAAATAACAGGAGAGCAAAACGGCGCCGGTGGAGACGACGCAGCTGAGCGGGGACACGGTTAGCGTTAGCTCCCGTGAACGTGTTCATGAACACGCCTGTTTCCACGACATCAGGCGTCTGTGATGTTCACACGGACCTCCGACAGGATTTATTTTAAGTCTGGCGTGACGACCAGAGCCTGAAACACGCCAGACCCCCCAGCTGATGCTGATGCTGACGTGTTTTGACGTCCCGGAGCCGTCGGAGCCCCCGCAGACGGAGCCGACGGCGGGTTGGGGTTCAGCTCAGCTGCGGACGCTCGCGGCGGCCAATCAGGCGTCACCGCCGAAGGCCTCTTCCACCAGGCGCCGCGGGAAAACGCTGCAGCGAACGAGCCACAGTGAACGCACCGCGGCGGTCAGTCGGAGGAACAAAAGACATTTAACCATCGGAGATCGGCGTGAGGGCCGTCACGTGTGGAACCCGTGTTCATCACGTGTCACCGACGACATGCGTGTCGACTCTAAGGTGGGGGTGTGTGAAAGGGCAAACACACACTCTCAGAGGCATGTAGAACAACCCCCGGGGGCGGGACGGCGGCGCCGCTCAGCAGTCAGGGAGCAAAGGTCAAACATGGTCGCCCCCGCCTCCGGAGAACCGTCCCTCAAACGCAACACCAGCCGAACACACCAGGGAGGAGGAGCAACAAGCGAATCATCCGTGACCCCGCCCCCCAAGCCCCGCCCCCTCACCTTTGGTGGTCTCGTCCTCGATTGGCTGCTTGAACAGCGTGATGTCCTTGAAGGTGCAGAGGAACAGAACCACCCTGTCGTTCTCGTTCCTGATGGGGGCCACCTGCATGTAGAACCACACCGGACTTCCTGTGGAGACATCAGAGCTCAGCGCCCCCCCAACCGGACAGAACCGGGTATCAAAGGGATGCGTGTGATGTCATCGACCCGTCAGGCCACACTCACGGTTCTTCCGGTACAGCAGAACCTCCACGCAGTTGGACTCGTAGTTGTCGAAGGTCTGCCGGACTTTGTCGATGGTCTTCTTGTCGGTCAGCTCGCCGTACATGAAGCTGGACAGGAAACAGGCGGCGTGAGAAACGGCAGCGATCAATAAGCGTCCCGTATCGGACGTGACGCGCGTTAGCGTCGTCAATCTGTTAGCCTCGCCATAAAACACCCACAAAGCCCCACGTTGGGTTTTTATCGCCAACATGGACTCAGCAGACGCATCAATTCGACTCCCGCTGGAGGATTGTGGGTCGGCGTCGGTGCAGACCGCACCTCCTGGCAGACATGTGATCATTCCTTAAAAGGCCGAGGAAATTTTCATCCGTGCTAAGCTAATTAGCCTGAGTGATTGCTTTCATTGTGCAAAGCTGCAGCGTCTGCAGGGATTGTTTCAGACTCTGGTGTGAACACAGTCATCATCAGCAAAGACTCTCCGTCAGTCTGAAAGAGTCACATGACCGGTAAGACGGACGCCAATCCAGCCTCGCTATCGAGGCTAGCAGCTGCAGGTGTAATAGACTCAGACCAGGTGGCGACGACGCAGATGATGCAAACAAAACGGAGAGTACGTCCAATGAGAAAACAGGTGGTGAGACCCGGTTTGTCTCAAGAACCGGTGAGAGGTTCTGACGCGGCGTCAGACGCTCAGGGACATCTCTCATTGGCTGTTCTGTTCAAGGGGCGTTCAGGAGGCGTTCAGGAGACATTTAGGAGGTGTTCAGGAGGCGTTCAGGAGGAGTTCAGGAGACGTTCAGGAGGCGTTCAGGAGACGTTCAGGAGACGTTCAGGAGACGTTCAGGAGGCGTTCAGGAGACGTTCAGAAGGCGTTCAGGAGGCGTTCAGGAGACGTTCAGGAGACATTCAGGAGGCGTTCAGGAGGCGTTCAGGAGACATTCAGGAGACATTCAGGAGGCGTTCAGGAGGCGTTCAGGAGACATTCAGGAGACATTCAGGAGGCGTTCAGGAGGCGTTCAGGAGGCGTTCAGGAGACGTTCAGGAGACATTTAGGAGGTGTTCAGGAGGCGTTCAGGAGGAGTTCAGGAGACGTTCAGGAGGCGTTCAGGAGACGTTCAGGAGACGTTCAGGAGACGTTCAGGAGGCGTTCAGGAGGCGTTCAGGAGACGTTCAGGACGCTTCGGTTCCTCCTGGGCTCCTCGTCCCCCAGAGGCTTTTAGCCGCCACTCCTGATTGGACGTGAATGGTGGCCGAGGAGACGAGTTCAAAAGGCTCCTGACAGACGGGACGCCTCCAGAACCCCCCCGGCAGAAAGAGCACAACCCCCCCGGCAGCTCTGAATGGGACTCATTTCCATCGCCTCCTCTCTCCTCCTCTCCTCCTCTCTCCTCCTCTCTCCTCCAGAGGCAGGAGCTCCATGCTTCTACAGCAGGACATCCTGTACACGGTTAGCATCACGTTTGACGACCATCCTGGAGGAACTAACGTCTCTGGATCCTGAAGTAACGGAAGAGAAGAAGAAAAACACGACGTTCCAGAAAAACGTTTCTCCTCCTCAGAGACTCGTTTGAACTCGTGGACAAAAGTCGCTGTTGAATAAATGTTGTTTCTTTGAGTCTCGCGTCACGTGAAGCGTTACGAACACAAACCCGGCGCCGCCGCCGATCCATCAGGACCGTAAACAGGAAGTGGTCGCCCGGTAGGCGCGGCGTTACCTGCAGGTGCTGCTCTTCTGCATGACCTCCGCCCTGTGGAACCCCGACAGCTTGCAGAAGCCGTCATTGCTGTAAACCACCGGCCACTCCACGATCTGGGCGTTCCCCAGGAGGAAGCTGGTCTCTGATTGGTGGAGACGGCAGAGCGTTAGAACACAGACTTCATCACCATCATGACATCATCAAACAAGTAGTTCAACTTAACCATCACACCCGTAACCACGGCGATCCCCCGACCTTAGCTCAAATTAGCCGCAGGAGGCTAACACTAAAAGTAGCATTCCTTCAATTCATCTCAAACGACCAGGGAGGCGGGGCATCTGGTGGGCGGGGCTTCAGAACAACCTTCCAGAGATAATCGATAGGTCTTCTGGTGAACGAATCGACTGGGAGCTCTTAGCGGTGGCGGCGACGGCCTGCTGTGTCCTTTCAGTTTAAAAGTCGGCTTGAATCGTCTTCCTGCCAACAAACTACTTATTTCAACAGAAACACGTTTGAATATTTATGATTCGTCGGCGCCGCCATCAATCCGTTACCGTCGCGTCTTCATCTGAGGCTCCTGAGGCCTCGTGATGAAATAAATCATGTGATGAGATAATTAACCAATGACGTCACGCCGATCGATGGACCTCCTGTCCGTCATCATGAAACGGGTTTAATGGTGGAGGAGCGGCGAGAGCCAAAAACCTCCCGGCCCTCTTCCCCGTGAGCCAATCAGAGTGCTCGTCTTCTGGCTCGGGGCTTTTAGTCGCTCCAAGGGTAAAATCAGACGTTTGGGGTCGAAGCTTCTGCGTCTCCATCGTTTTGGAGACGCTCCAAGATCCACGTGTGAAAGCAGAGACCATCTTTAGACACGCAGAAGAAACACGTGAAGATCAGTCGTTCTTTATTTTATTGTTATTATTTGGTAACGATCTTTACTTCCTTCTTACACGCGTTCCTTCTTACACGCGTTTGTTGATTCTTAACAACTTAGTTTTTATTATAAGGAAACGATCACATATTTATTCAGACATTTATTCTCTGGCCTCTCCAGACATCTGACATCACATCTCTCTTCTGATTGGTCCAACCATCCCAATGCTGGGAAACCCAAGCCACACCCACTTCCAAAAAGGGGCGTGGCTAGCCACAACTCCTTTGCCAGACATCCTGTGAATGGAGGATCTCGTTCTTTACCGTGAGATCCAGTTCTACTTTATGTTCTACTGCATGTTCTACTGCATGTTCTACTGCATGTTCTACTGTATGTTCTACTGCATGTTCTACTGCATGTTCTACTGCATGTTCTACTGCATGTTCTACTGCATGTTCTACTGCATGTTCTACTGTATGTTCTACTGCATGTTCTACTGCATGTTCTACTGTATGTTCTACTGCATGTTCTACTGCATGTTCTACTGCATGTTCTACTGCATGTTCTACTGTATGTTCTACTGTAGGTTCTACTGTAGGTTCTACTGTATTCATATTCAGTAGTTAGTAAACACGACTGGACTTTTAACCAGTGAAACCAGAATAAATCCATACATCAATGTTTTTTTCTGCATCAGCGTTTCTTCGTCACGATGAAGACGAGGAAACGACGTTCCTGATTAAAACTCGTCTCCGCTTCCTGAAGGTCCGATGGAATGATTCTGAACCAACGTTCCGGGGCTGATCCGTCAGAACCATCAGAACCTCATTAATCATTAACATAATGTGGTGGACATGATGGGCGGAGCCACCCGGGACCAGGTTTCCATGGTAACACCAGAAGGAACCACACATGTTAGAACACGATGTTAGATCAACTCATGCTTTTACTTTGAAAGGCCTCTGTTTCAAAGTTCTGCTGACTCAGCAGTATCAATGGTCACATGACCAGAGGCCCGACAGGAACGGCGTCGGCGCAGCGACCTTTGATTTACTGTCAATTACCCTCACCCAAAAGGGGGCGGAGCCTCCAGAGAGGTGATTACAGGAGGTGGGGGCTCACCTTTCCTCCCCCAGCGGTCAAAACAATCACAACGCTGCACTGCATTTTGGGTAAGGTAACCACTCAAAGTGATTTTCTGCCAACTCCGCCCCCAGGTCGTCATCTTCATCAATTAACGGAGGAAGAGTCGCCAGCGCCAAAAAACTGAACGAACATCGTCACATGACGCAGCGTCCTCCAGACGGGTCAGCTGATTGGACGTTTAATTAGCCAATCACCACCAGCGTTCAGGGGCCGTATCTGAGGGCTTAAAAACTGCTGACTCACCGTAGACGCTCCCCACACACACACACACACACACACACACACACAGACACACACACACACACAGACAGACACACACACACACACACACACACACACACACACACACACACAGACACACACACACCGCTAGCCGTTAGCAGGGAAAACGCGGCGGAAGGCGGGACTTCCTGTGGCTCGCCCTGAATCACAGGTGTATATGTGTGTGTGTGTGTGTGTGTGTGTGTGTGTGTGTGTGTGTGTCTGTCTGTGTGTGTGTGTGTGTGTGTGTGTGTCTGTGTGTGTCTGTGTGTGTGTCTGTGTGTGTGTGTGTGTCTGTGTGTGTGTGTGTGTCTGTGTGTGTGTGTGTGTGTCTGTGTGTGTCTGTGTGTGTGTCTGTGTGTGTGTGTGTGTCTGTGTGTGTGTGTGTGTCTGTGTGTGTGTGTGTGTGTGTGTGTGTCTGTGTGTGTGTGTGTGTCTGTGTGTGTGTCTGTGTGTGTGTGTGTGTGTGTGTGAACTTCAGGAAAACTGTTCCAGATTCCGTGACCTTTAACCCCCTCAGAACTTCCCTAACAGGCTCCGCCCTCCGCCTCCTCCCTCCTCGTGCGCCTCCTCAGGCAGAAGTAAACAAAAACAAATACGCCCCGCCCCCTCCCGTTGCGCGCGCTGCGCCAACCCCCCCTGGCACCGACCCGGTCTTGGCCCCGCCCATCCCGGCTCCGCTGACTTTTCTGGGAAGACACGGAAAGTAATCAATTACCCAGAAGGACGTGCGCGCGCTCTTTGATCATTCCGTGCCAAGCCAGGGCGCGCGCGCGCGCGCACGTGTGTATGCAGCAGAGACTCGAGCTGAACGCACATCAAACGACCCGCGGGTGACGTGACGTCACGACCACAGCTCCGACCGGACGGTCAGACCCATCGGCCCCCGGTCCTCCCTCCGGTGCGGCCGGTTTGTAGTGACATCATCACGTGACATCACCTGGAGAGGTGATGACACCGCAGCACCCGCGCGCCTCGGACGGGTTGCTGCGGGGGGGGCGGGGGCGTAACCGGCTGACCCGCTTCTCTCGGTGGAACCGGAACCGGAGGAGGACCCGGTGGAACCGGACGACCCGGTCCCCCCCGGATCCAGAACTTTGACAGAAGTTGGGATTCCACGGACCGGGACGAACTCCAGTGCGGTAAAACGGAACCGTCCCTCCGCAGGCGCGCCGTGTTCCCCCGGGATGGACCCGAACCGGAACCGGACACCGGGACTCACCGCTGGACCTCCGGACGATGTTCTCCAGGAAGGTGTTCTGCGGCGCCACCAGCCCTCTCTTTCCCCCGGGCATCCTGCTGCGGGAGCGCGGGGCCGGTGCGGCGGGCGGCGGGGCGGCGGCGGCTCGGGGCTCCGGTGTGACTCTCAGTCGCGCCGGTGGAGAGGAGCATCGTACCCGCGGCTCTGGCGGCTCTGGCGGCTCCGGGCGCACTGACAGCCGCGGCGGCGCTGCATCCCGCTGCCGGAGCGGGGAGCCGGGGCGCATGCGCGGAGCGACGGAGCCAAACTGTGTCCTGCGGGAGATGTTGGGGCTCTGGGGGGGGCGTGAGTGCGTCACGTGATCATCATGAGACTGATTCCAGATCGGTTTTAATTATTACTTATAAACATATTTAAATTAATAAGATTAGTTTCAACACGAAAACAGGAAAAATAATGAATTTAGTGAATAAATTCTACTTTGGAGGCTTTAAAAGTCTCCAAAAAGAAGGAAAAATAATGAAGGAAATAATAATAATGAAGGAAAAAATGAATTTAGTGAATAAATTCTAATTTAGAGGCTTTAAAAGTCTCCAAAAAGAAGGTAAAATGTTTGTTGGATCTAAAATAGACGCAGATTTAAACAGTTTTCTGTGCTTTTAAGACGTTTTAAGGTGGCGTCCAATTTCGTTTTGGGTTAGCTGCTAAATGTAGCATCGTTAGCGTAGCTTAGAACACGACTGCCCAAAAGGTGCTGATAGAGTTCATCGTGTCACCAGAACCCAGGGAGGAAAACATTGTTCAGTTTTGTTAAAATAGAAATAAATTCTTCAGGATGAACGACGAGACTCACCGTCGTCAAGGAAACGCTGGCATTTAATCTCCTGGATTTATGAAGGGGTTCTGAATAACGACCCGTTTGACGTGACGGAGGCTCAGAATCGATGGACAACCCAGCGTTTCAATAAACAATAATCATCACAGGAGAGTCAAGATCAGCGGCGTCCAATCACTGAGTGTGATTAAAAAGAAGACGTGTGATTGGTTCTCCTGCCAGCCGTCAAGCTAACGTCTTGTATTTTAATAATATTTGGTTAATATGAATTTGTGTTTTTTGATATATTAGTGGTTATTAATTAATAATTATAAATAGTAATTTGTGGAATAAAATGTAAACTTTTATTTTTATTTTTCTGAGTATTTTATTTTAAACCAAAGTTTAATCGAGAACGACGTGAACCGGGTTTAACTGTAGTTTTAAAATCTCTAATAATAATAATAATAAACCACTAATAATCCTACTTATTGATCCTTTATTATCATAAGCAGCTCATGTTTATTAATTAACACATGTGGGCGGTCCCCCCTGTGGCCACGCCCTCCTTCACATTAACCTGATGACGTCAATTCAATCCAATCAGTCGTCAATCCAAACACCATAAAATCAAGTTGGTTTGACGCAGGTTTCGCCGCTTCGCCAGACGGCGGCGGGGGGGGGGGGGGGCCCACAGGGACTGGATGACTGTAATCACTCTAATTACACCCAATCAGCATCCAGCAGGCGGGCGGCGCCGCTCACGAGGAACTGGTGCTCACGATTGTTGCTCCGTGCGAAGAAAATGCCCCCCCCCACAAGTAGAACTTTTGACGAGGGACGATTGGCCCATCGGGGGCGAGGGGGGGGGAACGTTCGACGGCGCCGCCGCTCATCAAGCAGAAGCCGGTAAATACCACGCCACCACCGCTAACTCGTATGGGGGGGTGAAGTAGGACGAGTCGAGGATAGAGGTATCACCCCCCCCCCCACCGATCGATGCACCGCCTCCACATCTTGGGGGGGGCGCTCCATTTATTGATCTCAGGCTTAATTAGTCCGGCGCTCATCGACACTGGAGAACGGGTCCAATCCCAGGGCCCCCCCAGCCTGACCCCCCCACCCCACCAGACTAGACGCTACCATCACAGAAGTCCAGGGACCCGATGGGGTCCTAACCCCTAGAAACATGTGAAGCCTGCCCCAGTTTGCAGACTGGGTTCAGGTGCACCTGTGGGGTCACCTGACGGGGGGGCGGGGCCACCTGGTGTCTGAGTCACTGATGTTTAGAAGGGGGGGGCCGAGGAAGAGGAGGAGGAGGAGGAGGAGGAGGCCTGACAGGAAATCAGGGCCGCCAGCCCAGAAAGAAACGCGCTCATTATTTTCAATGTACCTCAAGCCGTTGCCGCGGTGACATTTGCACCATAATGAGCCCCACGCGGGGGCATCGGCGTGTCGGGGTGGGGGGGGCTGGCGCTACCAGAACCCAACAGCTACACCGACGATAGAATCTAACAGAAACGTGGAGTTTTACTCAATTGAAGGCACGTGTTCACGATCCCCTGAGGAGGAACCGGGTGAGGACGAAACAACGACTGGACAGGGATGGATCATCTAACGGGGTTAATGGGGTTCACTGTCCCCAGAGGAGGACCCCTCATAGTCTTTGTGACTCCAATCCTTAGGATGAACCAACTTCTCCATCATGAAGTCTGAGGAGTGAACGTTACGACAGCAGCTCACCTGAAGGCAAAGCCCAGAGTCTCACATCTACAGGAGATCAACTCTGCTCCTGTTCTCCAGAGGACGACTCTGAGCAGAGGACGTACCACCACCGGTTTGATGACCGTCTGAAGCTTTTAAGAAGCTTTCATGAACCTTCATAAATAACGACTACGTTCCGCTGTGAGGCCCCCCCCTCGCTCAGAAACGAGTAAATATTCATGATCCCCAGGGGAGCGCCCCAAACCCTCCGGCGTTAATTTCCCACATGTGGAGAAGTAATAAGAGCAAAGCGAGTGGAGATCCTGGAGACGACCGATCACACATCGATCACGTCTGCTGCGGCGCCGCTCCCACATCCACACGTACACCAACGGGTTGAAGCCGCCTGATTGGTTGATTGGTTCTGAGCATCAACACCTTCTGAACAACGACCATCTATTAACGGTTCGTTTCTATGCCAACAGGATGGATTTTATCGCTCAAACCGACATGAAGACAGTCGAAGGCGTGGAGACGAGAAATGTGACCTCAGTGTTCGTCAATACCATCACCAGCCGATCAGTGATCAATAACCCGACGCTTCCTGTTGCGTTCACACCTGAGGAGCGTCTTCGACCTGACAGGTCGTCCCTCGGCCCGGTGCGTTCGCTGGTGGTAAATATTAATGTGTGGCATCCTCTGGGGGTTCCCGACACGCTAGGCTCCACCTCCTGCTTTCCCAGAGTTCTGTTGGAGCGTCTGCTTCTCCGGAACCTTTAGAGGGATTAACTACCTGGACAGGAACGCAGGAACCACAGGAAGTGATGAAGACACCTTCAAGACGAGCACCAGGGAAAAGTGGACAAGAACAAACAGAGGAGGACTAAACACACGCGTGTTCCTCAGGTATTCATGCTAAGCTAGGCTAACCAGGTGTTCGTCACGTTGATGAATTCCGACAGGAAACTGGCGGGGAAGAGAAAGGAAGTGAGGACAACCTTCCAGGAAGTAGTCTAAGCCAGAAGGCGGGACTAAAAGGTATTTGAAGAAACACTTCCTGCATGAATTGCCAGGGATTGACAGGCTCCACCCACCCTGACCCCACCTTGACCCCACCATGATCCCAGGCTGGGCGGCTGAAGCTGGTTCCAGTTGGAGGACAGGTGAATCAGTTAAACGGAACCCAACCTGAGCTTCAAACAGTTTGGATAAACTTAATTTTACTGCTTTAAGCAGACATCCACCTTCCCCCTGCACCGCGAACTTCACTTCAGGGTCGTCTCTGATCTTCTATCTGCTGCTGCCCTCTGTGGGCTGAACGGGGTAGTTCACCCACTCATTCTGGGATGGAGGGGTTTATTTTCCTTCAGGATTTAACGGCAGAAAAAAAAGTTCATCTAAGATCAAATGACGTCACAGATCCCGCAGCTTCCGTTTAACGCGAGTGAAACTTTTCTGATTAGAATTAAGCTTCAGGAGTCAGCAGTACTCCCCCCCCTGCAGTAACACTCACCTGCAGCTCCGGTCGGGTTCTGCCCCCCCCCCCATCGTTTGAATAATTCGCTCCAGTGACAGAACACGTGCTTAATTTCCGGTCCCCCCAGCTGGTCCCATCAACGCACCTGTGTGACGCCATTCCCCTCTTGCTCTCTGATTGGTCAGAACTGAAGCATCACACGTGTCTGCTCTCAGGTGCAAACAGGAAGTAATAAAAATAAAGTGTTCATTAAATAACTTCACACACTTTCATAAAGTCAACAAATTCATGGATGTGTGTGTGTGTGTGTGTGTGTGTTATTTTAAGAAATAAAGTTTTGAAGTCAGACAAACAGGAGAAATGAACCAATGAGAAGACAGACAGACAGGAAGTGATCAAATTAATTCATTACAGACTAACAAATTAGTTTTTACGTTTGTTGACTAAAAATAAATATTAAAAATAAATATTAGTGAAACACACACACACACACACACACACACACACACACACACACACACACACACACACACACACACACAACCCGTTTTAAAAACAAAACAATGCAGGATCTGGGCTTTATCACAAAACAGGTTTAATTTAATATCTCTTTATTTTTTTAAAATAATTAAACATTTGTATTTCTCCCCTTTTTCCATCTTTTTTTTTCTTTCAGTTTTTATATCATATGATTTCTGGGCCGCTCTAATGCACACATTAATTCTGAGGGAGGAGGAGAGGGGGGGTCGCTGTCATGCCCCCGCCCCCCCCAACCTCCAACTCCCTACCCTCACCCCCTCCCCCCAACTAAATAAAATATCCAATGGTCAAAAGAAACTTCATCAAAATATCCAAAATGAGATTAAAAACCAAGAGGGAGGAGACAGAAAAGAAAAGCAGCCTAAGGGGGCGGGGCCAGGGCGGGATGGGGGCGGAGCCACTATTATAAATACTAGGGAGTCTTGTTCCATAATACCTCTTTATATACTGGATACTCCTCCACAGTTCCTAAGCAAAACAAAGGCTAGATTACTACAAGATACAAGATTATCAGTGTACTGCATTCATAATGTACAGGGGGGGTCGAAATCCTGTGAGGTCATCGCGGCGCCCCCTGCTGGGCGGAGGACCAGGGGGCGGGGCGGCAGCATTTTTTATTGGTGCTCCTCTGAAGAAAAGACGGTTTTAAATGAGTTTGATGCCCGTGATGGCCGATGGATACCAGTACCAGACTGATACCGGGGGGGAGGGGCCTTTCTTCACAACAGGAAGTGATGTCAGCAGGAGGAGACGTGATGTAGCAGGAGGCGGAGGTTGACTCGAGTGCGTTTACCTGCGGCGTGTTCCAGATTCACTGGTGTCTTCGGGTTTTTTAAATTTTTATTTTAGAAAGCGAATCACCCTCAAACAGGAAGTGAGGTCATCAAACAGGAAGTCAGGCTCGCTCAGGCCTGGAGTTGGGTTTTAGGGGGGGAAACGGTGTTCCAAGATGATCATGAAGGCAAAATGAGGGCCTTTTTTTGCCCACTCAGCGCTCCACCTGCAGGCCCCGCCCTCTACAGGAAGTTCCTGTCAGGCAGGAAGCAGGCGGGGGCACGCTGTCGCCGTGTGTGTGCGTCAGTGTATTTATTTTAATGTTCACTGAATGACTTCAGCTTCAGCTCAGCTTCAGGTGAACGGCTGATTGTTGTCATTCCCAGTTCGGCCATTAGATGGCACCACATGGAAGCTGCAGCTCAGATCCTCACACCCCCCAAAAACACAAAAATTTAGCATGAAAATCGCTAACGGCGCTAACAGGAGCCCACCTGTTTCAGCTGGTGGGCTTTTATTCTGAAGGAGCCACAGGAAACGGCGTTCATTAGACGTGTTTCTGGAGGGAATTCAGTGATTTAAAGTTGACATCAGCTTAAAAATAAATCCACTGAGCATGGAGCGTTTTCCTGTTCCCGTCTGGCTCCTCCCATCTGCATAGGTGGGTGGAGCCAGACAGGACAGGGGGAGGGGCTACAGAGGGGGCAAACATGAGAGATGGAGGCAGTGAAAGAGGAGAACCATGTAAATCAGACGTCCCCCGATGAAGAGGAGCGGGATGAAGAGTTCGATCGATCGGATTCTCTGTGTCGGTTTCATTTCCCAGAGTTCATTTCTTTGTCCTACGGTCCAACGTGTTTTTTGTTTTCTTTCCGATTCCCCTCCCACACAAGTCATTTTCTCATTTTCTATTTTTTTCGTTGTTTTTTTAAATTTTTTTTTATTATTATTATTGTTTTGTTTCTGTTTGCAATAATATCAGTTTAGGGAAAAAAAAGAAAAAAAAGAAAAAATAATTATTTACAGTGCTGTTGAAATAATGAAACAGACGTGATGAATCTACTGTAAAGGAAGTCGCACAAAAACACAGGAGAGAAACAGAAGAAGAAACGAGCAGGACGCCGGCGGATGCTCGGCGGCGCTCCGGCGGCCTGAATCGGGGGGGTTTCTTAGAGCTCTGGGGCAGACATGGCTGATGGGAGGGGGGTCAGGGGTCACAGGGAGAGGAGGGGGAGGGGCTTAGGGGAGCACGGCGCTGTCTTCGTTAAGTCGGGATGATCCCGTCGCTCCTAAGGCCCCGCTTCAGCTCCAAGTCCTCCAGCTTCTTCCACAGCTCCTCCCGCTCCTTCTCCTTCTTCTTCTCGCTGAAACGAGAGGAAACGCGGCTCACAAACTCCGCCCACCTGGATGAGTCGTGTGGAGGGGGGCGGGGCTACTCACCGCTGGCGGTCCGACTTGTAGGTGGCCGTGAGCTCGTCGAATAAGGTACTGTTCATCTCCATGAAGGCCTTCAGGACGTTGTAGACCAGCGCCACAATAGCCCTGTGAGGGGGGGGGGGGCAGAGAGGTCAGGGGTCACGAGCAAACACGTGACCCCAGCGACCCTGAAAACGCTGACTCACGGGTTCCAGTGCTCTTTGGAGATGCGGTACAGGCTGGCGAACATGATGGGCAGGATGACGTTGGAGTTCTCCTCGATCAGACTCATGATGTACTCGTTGTTCCAGTAGTAGAGCGCCCGCTCCGCCACCTGGGGGGGGAGCAGGTCAGAGGACGCCGGCCCTTTAAGGAAGCCCGAAAGAAAGGGGCGGGGACTCACCTGGAAGTGGGGGCTGGACACGCATCTGGAGATCTGCTTGAACAGCGGCTCCTGGATCTTCACAAACTGCGTGGGTTCGATGACGTCCAGGATCTCCTCCAGCTCCCCCAGGAACATCACCTGAGGGGGGGACACACGCGTGTTAGAGGGGGACCAGAGACACACGCGTGTTCACGTGACAGTAAGCCCCACCTCCTTCTGACTGCAGGTCTTGGGCCAGAACTTCAGTAACCCCCTGATGACCTGAGGAGGAGGAGGAGCCAATCAGATCACAGCTTCATCGCTAACAGCTAACAGCTAACAGCTGCTGGTTCCACAGAGACTCACCGGTTCTGTTAGTGTGGGGTCTTTCTCTAGGAACTGTACAATACAATACGCCAACTGGGGGGGGCAGACAGAGTTAGAACCCTCAGGGTGACGTTCACACGGGATTCAAACCCACAACCCTAAAGCCACAGGAGGCCTTCTCACCTGTGCGTGGAAGAGGGACAGACTCCTGACGGTGTGGAGGGGGATTAACACTTTGACCAGAAACTGTTTGTGCTCCGCCTTCAGCGGCAGAGCGAAGCCATTGATTATACTGGAGAGAGAGGGGGGGGGGGGGGTTAGACATAAAGTAGTCCCTCCACACAAGTTATTAAGATACGAGTCGTGTTTCAGGAAACCACCACAGGCGGATGGATACATCAGTGAGACCGGATCTAGTTCTTTACACGTGTTGGCGGATGGATACGACATGAGACCGGACCTCGTGTGTGTGGTGTGGTGTGTGACACACAGGGGTGTGTTTCTGCGGTGCGTTCAGGTGCGGTCGGGCGTGGGACGCCTCCACCTACCTCCCCAGGATCTCCAGCAGCTCGGCCACCCCGTTGAAGTGCTCCGTCTCATAAACAAAACTGCGGGACAGACGGAGACCAATCAGCTTAAAACTCTCCAGACGGGGTGGGTCATGTGACGACGATTAGCTGCGGTGAACCCGATCACTCACCGTAGAAAAATATTATTGATCTGTTTTCGTATAAAAGCCCTCAGTCCCAGGAATTTGCCGTAGATTCTATGCAAGACTGTCTTCAAGTAGTCCCTCTCCCGAGGATCCTCGCTGTCGAACAACTCCAGGAGCTGGAGGGGAGGAAGCAGAAGGGAATGATGGGAAAACCCGTGAGCAGCAGCAGCAGGAGGAAACCAGAGTGGGGGGGGGGGACGCACCTGTAGGACAAACTTCTGGTCTATGTACTTTTTGGCAATGCTGGGCTGGAATTCTTGACTCTCCAGGAACCGGATGAAGAACTCGTAAACCAGCTGGAGATGAGGAGGAGGAGGAGGAGGAGGAGGAGGAGGAGGAGGAGGACACGTTAAACCAATCAGGAATAAGACATTGGATTTGGTTCTGCTGTGTAGCACAGAGCGATCCATGCTAACGGCTAGCCCGGTTAGCTGCTGAGAAACGTGAAGGAGAAGTCTGACTCCGGTGTGAAACGCCAGCTGTAAGCTAACCCCAGAAACACCAGGGACGGCAGGGGACTAAGTGGAACAGCAAAAGGGTCAAAGGTCACCAGGGGTACGATGTAGCTAGGGTAACAGAAGGGGTGTGGCTAATGAAGGGCGAAAAAAAAGAAAGGTTTTACCAGGAAGCTTCTCCTGGAGATTAGCATCTCATTTCTAAAGGAGTCCTGGGGGGGCAGAGAAGGGGAGGGGGCAGTGAGAGACCACAGCCTAGTGCTAGACCCGCCCCCAAAGCAGAGCCAGGCCCCGCCCAACCACTACAACCCAATGGCATCACGGGTGCTGATGACATCATCAACACTACAGCTTAGCAGCTAGCTTAGCACGAACACCCAAGCAAGCTATCGCTTAGCGTGGGCGGGTCTAGCTGGCGTCCCGATGGAAGCCCCGCCCCCCCGGCGGTCTCACCTGTAGGTGTGGCCAGGAGGCCTCGAGCGTGGGCTCGTCTTCCTCGGGGTCGAACTCGTTGCTGTCGCTGGGCGGAAGGGTCCGGAATATGTTGTGAGACACCTGGGAGGGAAGAGAAGGAAGCATGGATCCCAGACAGCAGCAAGGCATTGTGGGTACGAACGCCGTCATCTAACCATTACGGAACACAGATTAACAGCGTTCTGGTTTGTGTGTGTCCGTGAGACCTGAGCTTTAAACACACGTGTGATTCACCTGTGTAGTTCACCTGTGTGAGTCACCTGTGTGGTTCACCTGTGTGATTCACCTGTGTGATTCACCTGTGTAGTTCACCTGTGTGATTCACCTGTGTGATTCACCTGTGTAGTTCACCTGTGTGGTTCACCTGTGTAGTTCACCTGTGTGATTCACCTGTGTGATTCACCTGTGTAGTTCACCTGTGTGATTCACCTGTGTGATTCACCTGTGTGATTCACCTGTGTAGTTCACCTGTGTGATTCACCTGTGTGATTCACCTGTGTGATTCACCTGTGTGATTCACCTGTGTGATTCACCTGTGTAGTTCACCTGTGTGATTCACCTGTGTGATTCACCTGTGTAGTTCACCTGTGTGATTCACCTGTGTGATTCACCTGTGTGATTCACCTGTGTAGTTCACCTGTGTGATTCACCTGTGTGATTCACCTGTGTGATTCACCTGTGTGATTCACCTGTGTGATTCACCTGTGTAGTTCACCTGTGTGATTCACCTGTGTGATTCACCTGTGTAGTTCACCTGTGTGATTCACCTGTGTGATTCACCTGTGTGATTCACCTGTGTGATTCACCTGTGTAGTTCACCTGTGTGATTCACCTGTGTGATTCACCTGTGTAGTTCACCTGTGTGATTCACCTGTGTGATTCACCTGTGTGATTCACCTGTGTGATTCACCTGTGTAGTTCACCTGTGTGATTCACCTGTGTGATTCACCTGTGTAGTTCACCTGTGTGATTCACCTGTGTGATTCACCTGTGTAGTTCACCTGTGTGATTCACCTGTGTGATTCACCTGTGTGATTCACCTGTGTGATTCACCTGTGTAGTTCACCTGTGTGATTCACCTGTGTGATTCACCTGTGTGATTCACCTGTGTGACTCACCTGTGTGATTCACCTGTGTGATTCACCTGTGTGACTCACCTGTGTGATTCTGACTGATTAAAATCGACCAATCAGCAACAGGTGTGCTGGTTCTAAGCTGCAGTGACAGAGGAGTTAGTTCGACCCCCCAGAGAACAAAAAGAGTCCTGTTGGGGTTGTCTGTCTGTTAGAACGCTTTGGAACGTCTGCTGGTGGGATTAAGAGATAGACTAATAAAGGGTGATTGATTGATTGATTGATTGATTATCACCATGCCTCCAAAAAGATGCAAAAGTGGGAGAAAAATAAGTGACAATGAATGATTTCTTACATAAAACATAAAAAACAAACGCCAAAGAAGAAAAAGAGACAGATATTACTACAGGTATTACTACAGATACTGTAATATCTGTAGTAATATCTAATATCTGTAGTAGATAAAGTATCTATCTATCTATCTATCTACTACAGATATTAGATATTACTACAGATATTACAGATGTTACTACAGGTGTTACTACAGGTGTTACTACAGATACTACTACAGATACTACTACAGATGTCACTACAGATGTTACTACATATGTCACTACAGATACTACTACAGATACTACTACAGATACTACTACAGGTGTTACTACAGGTGTTACTACAGGTGTTACTACAGGTGTTACTACAGATATTACTACACGTATCACTACAGATGTTACTACAGATACTACTACAGATATTACTACAGATACTACTACAGATATTACTCCAGATGTTACTACAGATATTACTATAGATATTACTACAGATATTACAATAGATATTACTACAGATATTACAGATATTACTACAGATATTACTAAATGTGTGTGAAGGTTCTTGGTTCAGTGTCCACAGGAGAAAATATGAATTAAAGGAAAGAAAACTATTGAGTGAAAAGCAAAAGTGAAAAAACAACTATTACATCTTTATGTATTTATAAAATTGTTTATTTGTTAATGACTACCAGGCTTTAACATTTTTATAAAACTAATATATAACTTTACCCTTTTTTTTACTCAGTTATAATTTTATTAATTGAAACATTAAAATTAACAGTTTATTTTGTTTTTATATCGTATTATAAGCTAAACGCTTCTATCACATATTCTGTTATTATTATGGGATGCATAAACATCATGTTGGGATGCACACATTTATTGAAGTGCATCCCAGGATGCGCTGCTTTCTGGAGGTAACATGAACTCTGGTTAATGTGACGACCGTGCCCCGGTAGCCCCCGGCGGCCCCGCCCCTCACCATCTTGACCACCTCGGGGTAGGCCTGCTCCGTCAGGTAGCCCCGGCTGACGGTCACGTAGTCCACCAGCTCGTTGAGCGTGGAGCGCTTGTACTCCTTCATCTTCAGGTCCGACAGCGTGTCCATGAAGTCAAAGACGGTGCAGCACTGCTGCAGCTTCTTCAGGAACAGCTCCGGCTGCTCCGGCGCCGGCACGTCTGGGGGGGGGGGGGCAAAACAAACGCACCGTCAGGCAGCGGGAACAGCCACACACACATACAAGAGCTGCGATTGGGTTATAAACTGTCAATGAAAGAGGAACTTTTTAAACGCTACACCAGGAAATGGTTTGTCTTTGTCTGTCTCAGTGTTTGACCTTTGACCCTGAGGAATTTTAATCTGAAGTCTGAACTTTCTATAAATATAAATAGAGACATGCATTAATGAAACCTCTGGACTGCAGGACATCTATGTTGTTCCACCTACATCAGGGCTCGTCCTGTGATTTTAAATATTCAGTTTGAGTAAAAACATCAGAAAAACTGACATTCAAGCTGCAGTTTGTTCAGAACACACACCAACGTCAGACCGTGTGTGTGTCTGTGTGTGTGTGAACGCATTATGTAAGTGTGTGTAATGTATATACACCAGAGGTCGGCTATATAGACTCTTAAAATAGGACCGCTGGTGCACAGCGCCAGCAGCACAATGGTACCGCTACAGAGTGTGTGTGTGTGTGTGTGTGTGTGTGTGTGTGTATGCGTGTGGGCCTGGTTTGATTCGTCACGCACACACACACAACCTGACAGTCAAACACACGGCGGTATGCTCAGGAGGCGGAGCTACGTCTTGCTGGCGTGATTCGATCACGTTGAAAGATTCTGTCTCTGGTGAAGCGTCAGAAAAAATACCATCAGTGTAAAGCATCAGGAGAGAGGTGCATGCTGGGAAGACACGAAGACACACAGACACACTTAACGTACAGTTGCCATGGTGACTCTTACATTTACTCCAGTGTACGTATGGAAATCTGAAGGCCAGTGCAGACATTCATCTGTAGTCTAGTCAGTATAACACACTAGGGTACAACACACACACATACACACACACACACACACACACACACACACACACACACACACACACACTACACCATAGAGTACAACACACACACTACATCGTAGAGTACAACACACACTACACCATAGAGTACAACACACACACACACTACACCGTAGAGTACAACACACACACACTACACCATAGAGTACAACACACACTACATCGTAGAGTACAACACACACACACACACACACACACACTATACCATAGAGTACAACACACACACACTGCACCATAGAGTACAACACACACACACACACACACACACACACACACACACACACACACACACACACACACACACACTATACCATAGAGTACAACACACACACACACACACACACACACACACACACACACACACACACACACACACACACACACACACACACACACACACACACTATACCATAGAGTACAACACACACACTGTAACACAAAAAACAAAATTCCACCATAGAGTGACAATTTATTTCTTTTTTTACAGTAATCTAGATGTTTCTGAACCCCCCCCATCCTGATATTAAACCACCTTCTATCTGTACTACCTTTAAAACACTTTAGACTGTTTAAAGCACTTTGAGTCTCACAGAAGTCTGACACCCTCGGAACGCAGCGCACTTCCTGATGCTGTAAGCCAATAGAATGCGAGTATGGTATCACGTGACTGCCTACTAATAATCAGCGACATAGTGAAGGAATACTGTGTTCTGTTATTACTGTTGGGATGGACAAGTGTTTCTTGAAGTGCATCCCAGGGATGCAACACTTTCTGGAGGTAAGATGAACAACTGGTATACAGTAGTATAGAGTAGTGTATAGTGGTATATGGTAGTATAGAGTAGTGTATAGTGGTATATGGTAGTATAGAGTTGTGTATAGTGGTATATGGTAGTATAGAGTAGTGTATAGTGGTATATGGTAGTATAGAGTAGTCTATAGTGGTATATGGTAGTATAGAGTAGTCTATAGTGGTATATGGTAGTATAGAGTAGTCTATAGTGGTATATGGTAGTATAGAGTAGTGTATAGTGGTATATGGTAGTATACAGTAGTGTATAGTGGTATATGGTAGTATACAGTAGTGTATAGTGGTATATGGTAGTATACAGTAGTGTATAGTGGTATGTGGTAGTATACAGTAGTGTATAGTGGTATACACTAGTACACAGGACTAGGGGTCTGCTGGTGGTTCTGGGTTCAGGTCTCTGGATCCTGCAGCTCCTCTAGCCTCATGTGAACAACCTGACAGGAAACTATTAATAGAGCAGTAATCAGACAGGAAACAGTAATCCACTGAAGAGCTGGTGGGGGGCGGGGGGTGTTTCTGGAGTCTGAACCAGGAGACGTCTCCCGGCTCTCCAACATTCTGATGTACAACAGATGAACCAGCAGTGAATGAACCCGGTTCTGTTTCCACGGAGGATAAGAGACGTCCAGAAGACGACCACAGACATTAAATAAATACACACCTCCACGACCCCACCACCACCACCGCTACCAACAGGTGCTCTTGTTGGAGACTCGGACTCAAACGCTTCAGTAACTGTTAGAACGGGCAAAGATTTTTGTGGACATCTTCAGCAGAGAACCTGAACTGTTCCTGAAGAGAAACTAAAAGACGTGTTGCCTTCAAGGACATCAGACAGCAGAGAATCCACTGTGTCAACGCCAAGACGTGTTCAAGAAATACCTGCAGGTACCGGTCTGTGGGTCTATCAGGTACCAGTCTCTGGGTCAATCAGGTACCGGTCTGTGGGTCTATCAGGTACCAGTCTCTGGGTCAATCAGGTACCAGTCTGTGGGTCAGTCAGGTACCGGTCTGTGGGTCAGTCAGGTACAGGTCTGTGGGTCAGTCAGGTACCAGTCTCTGGGTCAATCAGGTACCGGTCTGTGGGTCAGTCAGGTAGAGGTCTGTGGGTCTATCAGGTACCGGTCTGTGGGTCAGTCAGGTAGTGGTCTGTGGGTCAGTCAGGTACAGGTCTGTGGGTCTATCAGGTACCAGTCTCTGGGTCAATCAGGTACCGGTCTGTGGGTCAGTCAGGTAGAGGTCTGTGGGTCTATCAGGTACCGGTCTGTGGGTCAGTCAGGTAGAGGTCTGTGGGTCTATCAGGTACCGGTCTGTGGGTCAGTCAGGTAGAGGTCTGTGGGTCTATCAGGTACCAGTCTCTGGGTCTATCAGGTACCGGTCTGTGGGTCTATCAGGTACCGGTCTGTGGGTCAGTCTATCGGTCAGTCAGTGGATTCTCTCCTCCACATCTGTCATGAGTCTCTCTTGACGTTTGTGGCGATGTTTGCCTCGGTCACATGACTACCTTCTTAAAGAGTAGTCTAGAGACAGATTGAGATTAAGGGAGAGATTCCAGGTTAAAGGAACTTCTCTCCGCGGTCCTGATTGGTGGAAACGACGTGCTGCCTGATCTTCACTTCGCTCTGGTTTTCCTCCTCCTGGTTCTGGAACGGGTTCATCTGGACTCCCTCAGCAGAGAGACGCTGCTGCTGCTTAATTAATGATGGAAACAGCTTAAGGACTCACAGCAGGACAGACAGACAGACACCCGTCTTCCTCACATCAGTGGTGGCTGATGAGGTCTTAATGCTTATGTGCTTAACTTCCTGTGTGATGCTTTAAACACAGTCTTCCAGATCGCCACGGTTACGGACAATTCTGCTAGCCAAGCGTGACTCTGCAGCGCTTAAGGAGCCTAAAACCAGCTCACGTGTTTGTTTACAGCAAAGAACCTTCAAAAACCAGTGCAGAAAGAGTCCAAACCTGAAGACCTGCAGAGTCCAGAGACACGGACGCAGTAAAAAGAAGAACTACAGAAAGAAAAGAGTGTTCCAGGAAGCATCGACTACTAGAGCACCTTCAGACAACAGCCTCACCACTTCAGTGGGTTATCTAGTGTCCTGCAGACGTTCCACACATAGTTCCATGGGAAGCCTTCTAATAGTCAGTACAGATAGATCACTGTATACTGAAAAATGAACTTTCAGAGATCTCAGTGAGGCGTTCAGGTTCTCTATCAGGCAGATAGAGAACCTTCATCCTGATGAAGACTCCTCTGGACCGAGGCTCGTTCTGAAAACCAGAACTTTGGCCTTCAGTTTGTACGGCGGCTGAAATCCGAGCAAACCTTCACTGGACGTCTATTAAAAGACGAGTGAACTCCACGTATTCCTGGTGTGCAGAGACGATGAGTGTGTGTGTGTGTGTGTTTGTGTGTGTGAGGGTATGTGGGGGGGGGGGTTACGTTTTGTCTGATTTGACGTACGTTTAGTGACTCCAGCTTTACGTACGACTGTATGACAGGAAGTACCGCTGGTTCACTTCCTGTCTTTTAACACCGTTCTGAACATGGTGAAGGTGGTGAAAACACAAGTCAGAGAGGAAGGAATGGAAACATGTAAGACGACCAGGTGTCACACACACACACACACACACACACACACACACACACACACACACACAAGGAAGGGGAAAGCCCCGTCTCTCTAAAAGCAGTGTGTGTGTGACGGGTGAACTGCTCTTGAATTACGACAGCAGCTCCAACAGGTGGAACCGTTTCTAACGCGCCATCAGAGACGGAATCAGGAACGGCTGTCGTTCAGGTGTGAACGCCGAGGCTCAGGTGAGGCACCGAGGCTCAGGTGTGAACGCCGAAGCTCAGGTGTGAATGCCGAGGCTCAGGTGTGACACCGAGGCTCAGGTGTGAACGCCGACGCTCAGGTGTTACGCCGAGGCTCAGGTGAGGCATCGAGGCGCCGTGAGCGACCTTTGCTCTCCTCGCCGTCAACTAATTATTTACCCAGAGAAAGTCATTGCCTCTCAGCCGCGCCCGGAGCGATCAGTCAATCCATCGGCCGCGACACAAACGCCGCCGTTTCTCCACCTTCACACCGTTAACAACAGGAAGTGGATGAACGGACAGCTTGTGTGTTAGAGAAGCCAACGACACACACACCATACCTCACAACGCGTTTGGACGAGAAACAACGTCCACCAGAACACAAAGTGTGTGTGTGTGTGTGTGTGTGTGTGTGTGTGTGTGTCCGTCCTGCTGAGCGGAACAGTTTCCCAGCAGCCTTTGCTGTGGCCAGCGGGTTAAACATTACATAAAGGATTACAGCCGACCGTCACATCTGTTCCCTCTGGGTTTGAACCCAGATTGGTGGACGGGAACCACCGTGGGGGGGGGCCCGCGCGCTGGTCCACCGTTCCAACGTGACGGTCGGAGCGACACACCTGTAACCATGGCAACAGGGTCAAACAGTCAGAAGAAGTGCTGAGCTGGACTCACACACAGAACACGCGTGTTTCCGGCCATGCTCTCGGCTGCTGTCGATCATTAACGCACACGGGCATTCTGGGTAAACTTTGCTCGCTGCTGCTGCAGCCGGACACGCGACAGATGGCAGACCTGTGGCCCCCGTCGTTACGGTAACCAGCCACCAGACTACACGTCTGAGGCCAACGTCAGGACTCGTGAGAGGGAAGGTTCCAGGAAGCACGATCGCTACTTCCTGTTTCCTCACACAGCTGGACAGCCAATAGAAACAGATCAGAGGTTCCTGTCATTTTAATACACAGAAAAATAAGAGTTTCCCTGCATTATGAAATATTACCGTTCTTCTTTCAGAAAGGAGGGGGGGTTGCCAGTGTTTTAGGTACTTTTTTTTTTTTAATATAGTACAGAAAAAACGTCTCCGTCTCGTCTTCATCTCTTCTTCCTCATCGTGGGTCACGGGGGTTGCTACGGGCTAATAATATGATATTATATGTTTTATTCTGATTTATTGTACAGTAACATGATATTAAGTGTTTTTAACGGTTTACTAGTGATTTGATGATTCCAGTATTCGTGGCAGACAGACATGAAGTGGAGGAAAATGATGTACACTGTATTTTTATTTTTCCGAGGATTAAATAAAGTCTGGATCCCACCTGAACACAGAAATGGGATTAACTTGATGCTAACACTCCTCCTACACACACCGAACACTAAATGATCTCTTCTAAATGCGAGTTCAAGAAATAAACCTTATCTTTCTCCAGCTCATGAAGTTAAACACAAATACCCCCATCACCCCTCATCAATGTGTTTCTGTTGCTACTAGCAACCGATGCTACATCCCTGAGCTAAACTGAACCACGGTTCTACCGATCCGGACCGGACCGTTCCCTCTGGGCGGGCCGGCGGCGGTGCAGAGTCACACACAGCTGTAGGTGGTCGAAGCTCACGGAGGAGACGGTTCCTCAGGTTTGTCAGCATTTTGTCAGCGACAGGAAGACAAAGACTCTTTCACAATAAAACGACGAGCTGACCAACGCCTGCAGTCTCTATTTATCTTTCATTTTGTTCTGAGCCTCAGAAAGAAAAAAAGGTTACCACAAAACTGAAAGACTGAACTCCATTCCGTTCTGTTTCTGGAAATCACGTTTGGTTAGTCAACAAAATAAAAGCACAGAATAAAACATCCTGTCTGTGTGACGACGGCGCGTTCACTCGATACCGATCAGCTGTTCGCTGGGGGGCCGGTACAAAACGGTCCAACGCATTCGATGACAGGACGGGTTCGGGTTTCTGTTTCACAGACGTGAACACGTAACAACAGTTTAGAGAGTGTGTGTGTGTGTGTGTGTGTGTGTGTGTGTGTGTGTGGGCTGCGACCCCGACGTCTGACATCTGATTTCAATTCAGCGTAAAATAACAGAGATCGGTTCCAGTAAATAAAGACTCCTGTGAATGAATGATGTCACCTCATTGTTTTAACACTGAACCAGCTCCCATTGGTTTCTATCCACCTCGGGACACACACACACACACACACACACACATAACTCAGGGGTCATGGGTTCGAACCCCTGACAGCTGACGTGTCACGTCACACGTGTGGCGTCAGGAATGATCATGGGGGGCGGGGTCGCAGGACGACAACGGCGTTCACAACGCAGCCAGGTGAGCGAGGCGGGTCGCTAACATAGCAGGAATTCCTTTTGTCGCTCTTTCAGTCGCCGTCGCGCACCAGCAGAGGATCGGAACAATCACCTCTATTGTCATGAACCGGATTGGGGGGTGTTTGTGTCGTAAGTTTCCTACTTCCTGTAAGCGTGCAGAGGAGATAATAAATCCAAAAACAAAAATGTCCTCGCGTTAAAGGGAAGTACCTGGACTCGCAAAATCCATCAGAAATACCCAGGTTGAAGAAACTTTATCATTGTAGAGTCGAATATAATTCAAGTTAGGATTAAATCAAATCGGAATCAAAATCTTTAAGCGTGGAAAAAAAAGTGACCAGAAAATTTACTGCAACGAACTCAAACTGTCAAAATAAAAGAAGAAAAACGGTCCATTAAAGAGCAAAAAGTTTGTGTAGTGTTTCTGGATTTCAAGGGTTTTGTAAACAGTGACCGACGGACGTATAGGTCCATCAGCCGTCACACACCTGTGTGACAGAACTCTGCTCTGATTGGCTGCCTCAGACCGGAGTTAGAATGCAGTCGAGCCGCTGCTGAACTTTCTGTTCTCCTCTCAGCCAGAAAAAACACTCGTCTTCTGTTTCCATTCCAAGGCCACTTTAAGTCTACCTTTGCAGCTTGACACACACACACACACACACACACACACACACACACACACACACACACACACACACACACACACACACAACCACACACACACACTAGTAGCAGCGGCGGCCCTTGACAGCAGAAGCTAACATGAACACTTAGTGCTCTGATGCTAGCTGGTGAGCTAGCCCACCACACACACACACACACACACACACACACACACACACACACACACACACACACACACACACACACACACACACACACACTGGTGGACGCTGACACTCACAGAACCAGGTTTCCTCTCCCCGTCAGCCACCGACAGCAGAAAGCGGCGGTCATGAACGTCGCGGTGCGAGCCGATTGGAACGAACACGTGGACAAACGGCTGAACTCCGGGGACTGTTTGTAGCGAGTGGCGCTGGAAAAATGTAAAGAGACACCGCGTGGATCGGGTTTCTCCGGAGGGAAGGCCACGGAGGGGAGAGGAGAGGAGGCGGCATGTCGGTGGGCTGCACAGAGCAGGGGAGGCGAAGACGAACGGGGCCTTGAACGCATCGCAGCCACGAGAAAAGACGTGACGGCCTGCAGCCGGGACGGACAAAACAGTCCCCCCCATTGTGGCTGGAGGTGTGGGACAGGATGGGGGGAGGAGAACACCAGAGGGGGGAGTATAGGGCAGGAGAACACAGGCCACCGGAGGGGGGAGATACCAACGTCATAGTAACAAAGGAAGAACAGGAAGCCTGATGGGACACAGACGATGGAGGAACATGGATCTCTGTGTGCGTGAAGGTAACTAGACTCAGTCACTAGTTAATAACTAGTCAACCAATCAACAACTAGTTGACAGCAGCAGCAGCTACTCATCCCTCCAGGTTTTACCTCAGTAAAACAACAGCAAAGGGAACTGAACCCCTGTTCAGGAGTCAAGACTGTGGGGATTGACGCACCTCCCCGACACCCTAGGGGTCGAGATAGTGACGGATGATGAAGTATCACGGTTGTCATGGTGAATATGTGTGTAAAGTTTAGTAAAGCTCAAGCAAAGACCGAGATTTACTAAATCTTGATGTCCGCAAAAGACATTCTGATGACTTTCGCGGACAGAAAGACATTCCAACGACTTGATAGCCGTTTCTTCCTTTTTGTCGTAGTTGGCAGGAAGACGGCCTTTCTGTTGAGAGGGTTTCCTGGAAACGTCCAACTATTTGGTGTCCCTCTCTCGTCCCACACAGAACCATCGTAGAACCCAAATAGAGTTTGTTCTTCTTTGCAGTCACGTTTCAAGAGAAAAACTAAATATCTCAGAATAGCCATGACCGATTTTGAACGTGGATGCAGAACATTCCCAAATGGGTCTCGCCTCGGGGCGGCTGGAGAGACTGCCTGACAGTTAATAAAATACACCGACTAACACACATCTCCAAAGCCGTTACACAACGAGGAGACAAGAGGGAGGGAAAAGGGCCTGATGGGAGAAGACCACAACAGGCGGGCATTGTGTGGCGGTCAGGAATGTTACGCTGGTGTTGGGCTCTAACGACGTTACCGCTGGCGACCATGATGCCTGGCTGCATTCACTGACTCAATTTCACTGCTAGGTGGATAAAACCAAGACTTTTCATTTCAGCAACAGACATGTGGAAGAGACAAACTACCCACGCTCCTCTAGTTGGTTTGCTTGGACATATCCAGGTTACGGTTAGGTTAGGGCTGGGGTTAGGGTAAGGTTAGGGGTTAGGTTAAGTTAGGTTAGGATTGGAGTTGGGTTCTGAGTTAGGGTTGGAGTTAGGTTAGGGTTGGGTTTGGGGTTAGGTTAAGGCTAGGGTTAGAGGGGTTTGGGGTTTAGGATTGAGTTTGGGGCTAGGTTTTTAGGGTTATAGTTTGGTTTGGGGTTAGGGTTGAGTTGTGGGTTAGCCTTGGGGTTAGGGTTGGGTTTTAGGGGTTATGGTTGAGTTTGGGGTTAGAGTTGGGTTTTAGGGGTTAGGGTTGAGTTTGGGGTTAGAGTTGGGTTTTAGGGGTTAGGTTATGGTTGGGTTAGCGTGGAGTGGAGGGACACCCAGAGAACAAGGTACAGTGGTCGTCCAGTTGGTCGGATCCCGATCCAAATCCAGAGGGATGAACCAAACAACCTGCAACTCCTTAAGAAAGCATTTATTTCCTGTGGACACTTCTCTCATCATATCAACACTTTCATTCTCAAGAGGCTCAGCTAGAGGTCCTGAAATCTGTGTCCAGATTTACAAACTGGTTTATTTATTCTGTTTTTCTGGTTCAGTTTCAATAAATAGAAGTCCGTGAATTTGCAGAAGCGTCAGAGACGATGTTAGAAAAGCACCTCCTGAGGCGGCTGGGGGGGTTTAACGGTGGTCAGGAGCAGCAGCCTGCGATAGTACTGGGGCGGTGAGAATGTGTGGCGCCGTGTGATTGTGAAGCGAACGTGTGAAGCTGAAACAGGGAGGAATAAAGTGCAGTCATGAGAGGACGGCTAAAATAAACTTCCACAAGAAGGGAAAGAAAGAAGGGAACATTCTGTTTCACCGACTTGTTGCTGGACGCTCGACTGAAAGAACGATGCTTGCCTCGGTCACATGACTGCTTTCTTAAAGGGGTCCGCTCCCGCCGCTAACACAGAACACATTAGCGCTAAACTGACACTCCCAAGCTAGCAGAACCAACAAGACACAAGCGTTGGTGTGACGTTACGAGGACGCTGCTCATAAAGTTGATTCAGAAATGTTTGTGCCGTTGGTTTGTTGCCATGGTAACGTCAGGGTGATCCGTGCGTAACGTCCACAGGAGTAAACCCACCAGCCGGTTAAGCAGTGTGAATAATGAACGCGAACCCATCACTACAGACGGAGCGTTCTGTTTCTCCTCACATTTGGGTCGTGGTGTGATTCTCAATAAAAACCAACACTCCCAGCGCGTACGGCTAAAATAAACCAGTGGCCACCAACGGGGAGCGTGGACCAGAACGATGCTACGAGTAAATACAATTTTGTTTGGCTTTATATTGATCCAAACGTTCCAACGGCTCCAGAGACAACGGGAACGTCGTCCGCTGACGGAATATAAAACCCACGTTTAAAAATGACACAACCTGAGTGTAACGCAGACAGACGGCAGCTCTGACCTTCCCTGTCTGATCAGAGAGATGATCAACCTGTCTAAGCACGTAGCTGACACACACACACACACACACACACACACACACACACACACACACACACACACACACACACACACACACACGGGTATAGAAACAACGCAGCGCGACAACAAATCTATTCTCAGAATGAGCGCAGTATGAAAATGAATCCATCTCAAGTTGAGCGGCCTGTCGGATGCTGTTGGTTTCAGAGATGGACAGCAGTCAGACACCCAGGCTGTGGTGGAGACAGGACCGGACTACCAGACCAGGAGAGTAGATCAGACCAGACCATCAGACCAAACTAGACTAACCTAGACCAGACCAGACCAAACTAGACTAAACTAAACCAGACCCGACCAGAATGGGCTAAAGTAGATCAAACCAGACCAGACTAAACTAAACCAGGCCAGGCCACACTACACTAGACTGGACCAGACAAGACCAGACCAGACCAAACCAGACCAGACTAGACTAAATTAGACTAGACCAGACCAAATTCCTGCTTCTGGTCTGTATCTGTACCTCAAAGCTAGCTTCAGCGCTAACACCAGCATGGATGGTGGCGTGTTGTTGAGTGTGTAGCGTGTCAGAGAAACACCCGACACACAGGTCACCAGAGAACATGGATCAGTCAGGTCAGCAGCACCTTCAGGTTAGCTCCACTGAACTTCAGCCGCACAGACGGGATGGAAATGAAGCGCTCCCCTCTGTGCTGAGGCCACACACACACACACACACACACACACACACACACACACACACACACACACTTACCCTTGAGCAGGGGCAGGGGCGTGAGCTCGATGGGTTTGCCCTGAGAGCGGAACTGGGACGAACTCTGCGACCGCTTCTGTTTGGCCTTCCTGACAGACTTCCGTGAAAATCCGTCCACTTTGTCCACAGATGGAGACGTGGTGGCTGCCGAGGACATAGCCCTGCTGGGGAGAAGACACGGTGGGGGGGTTAGCAGGATCGCATTAGCCACGTTAGCAGTCGGTTCACAGGGGGTAAAATGATTAACCACAAAATTTATTTATGGATTTCTGAGGAGGAAAAATAAATTCATCTGAGCCACAGAGGGGGACGCCATCATGCCCCGCCCCTCTTACCTGCAGACCAACAAACACAACACACACACGACACACACAACCGTCCGCCGCCAGTGTCCAACCACAACAATGGAGCCACGGTGGGAGGAAGCTGGGGAAACGCTCGCCGCTGTGTGTTCGCTGCTGATTACGTCTAGAAAAACCTCCAACAAAGCGTCGCTAAGGCGGCGAGGGAGGCGGGAGGAGTCTCACGTTTCACCGCAAACTGACGCTCGACCACTTTATCAAACAAACCCGCGGGAAAACGTCAAAGAGACGGTTCGATTCCAGCAGGGGGGTCGTTGGAACGCTTCCTGAAGCCGTGACGTTCTTCAGGTTCCACACAGTTTGAGTGTTCATCACCTGGGCTAGCTGAAGATGAACACGACTGGTGCTAGCAAAGCTTCAAGTTCGCACCCCGACCTTGAAGGAAATGGCTTTCATAGCTATTCAGGAGGTTTCAGTGTAACATCCTGTTAACGTTAGCATTTTAGCTCAAAGTTCCAGAACCACCAAAACGACGCGGCGGCAGCGTGAAATGTTTTCACGTGGATCTCTGGCGTTCCACAGGGCGTCGGGTCGGGATTCTCTAACATGTGAGTCAGACATCCGACCGACTCAAAAAACATCAACACATTTGGATCTGTTTGGGGTGCGTCCCATTCTGAAGTGAAAAAAAAACATTTACATGCTCATCACAAACTTTAAAATAAATTTTAACACGTCGCTCAACGACTGATTCCAGACAAGGTTCCAGCGACAATCCACACGTCTGGAGGATCTACAGGTGAGAGACGGCGATGTCACCTGATCCAGGCCACACTGGGGGGCGGGGCTAGCGACCTCGGGACAAATGAACTCCAGCAAAACCCGATTACGTAAGAAGACGTGAATGAAACTCTGCAGGCGTGTGTGAGCTGCCTCTAATTCTCTTTCAAAGTCACACAGCGTACACACACACACACACACACACACACACACACACACACACCATCCAGAGGATGTGTCAGTGCTAGCTAGCTGCTGCGGTCTGAGGAGTGACGGACGGCGCTGCAGCGTCGCTCCATCCGTCCGTTGAAGACGGACGACGGCGTCGACGCGACGGGAAGTCGAACAGAGAGGAAACTGGGAAATGTTACGCAGCTTCATCTGGACCCTTGTGAAGCTCATCTTCACGTTTCATGACTCAGAACCACGACTGGGACGAATAAAAACCACCAATACAACATCATTCACACCATCACCTCATTAAAACAGATGAAACGAAGCTCAACGGGCCGGACACGAAGCGCTGCAGGAACCCGGGGTGATCCATCAACTTATTGATCAGTCGAAAGACTGAAACTCAACTTCCTACAATCCTTTAGCTCAAACACTGATTTATATTTTATTCTTTAATCCGCTGGATTTACTGCTTTGTGCTGATGTATTCTGTGCTATTTTCACACTTGACTTTGATTGATTAGTGGAAAAACTGGAACCAACTCTAACCCTGATCAATACAGGAAGCAGTAAATATGTCTAGAGAACAGAATCTAGATATTTACATCAGGTCCAGAACCCCACACAACCCATCAACATGGATCTGGTTCTGGGTCCAACCCACCCGGCTCTTTCCTCCACACTTTCCCAGCAGACGATTCAGGTGACATGTAAAGCCACCTGTGACTGGCAGCGTCTCCTCGTTACCACGACGACAAACACAAACGCCAATTTACCCACGAAGACAAAAACCTCGAATGCAACTGGAAGAATCTGCTGAAAAAAGTCCAAAAAACAGATTCAGGAACCGTTCTGGAGACGAGTCCAGTGGGCTGTGAGGTGGGGACGGACTACTTCCTGTAACCATATATGGTCGGTTTGGCACAAGCATAATAAAAACTGCAAAGCGACACCTCCACACCTGTTCCACGTCCCATGAGCCTCCAGACTGGACATCGAGGGCCGACACAGACGCAGACGCAGACGCTACTGACGCAGACAGCGCTAACGCAGTTGGCGCTGACGCAGACGGCGCTGATGCAGACGGCGCTGACGCAGACGCAGACGGCGCTGACGCAGACGGCGCTGACGCAGACGTGCTACCATTGTGATGACAGGAAGTTATTCCTGTGCTGGTGGCGAGTGACGGCGCTCGTTTAAAGAGTTTTATCCTGACAGACGGACGCAAATAGAAGTTATTTATGAGATTAACCAACGGAGGAGAAATTAACCAGGAACGATTCTGACAGATTAAAGGGTTCAGTCAGAAAACACTGACGTGCACACTTTCAATCCCTGAAAAGATTTCTCCTGACGGCCGCCGCTTCAAACCATCCCAAAAGCAACTTTCCGTTCCATCGGCTGCGTCGCCAACAGCAACTTCAAACACCTGACAACAGGTGTAGGTTTGGCCACCGGCGGTTAGGGTTAGGGTTGGGTTGGCGTCACTCACCTGTGCAAACGGGCACCAGAATCCCCATTTACCACCATCAGACCCCCCCCCCGTTCCCCCCTGAACACACGGCTAACGGTGAACACACGGCTAACGGTGAACACACGGATAACGGTGAACACTCTGTGGTCACAACAATCACAACAGCGACTCAGACGAAGGGCAGCAGAGCTGTAACATCCCTCTTATGTAAGAGACCAGGTGACATCTGAACGAGCTGGGGGGTGGGATTAAAGGAGGAGGGAGGGGGGAGGGAGGAGGTGGGAGGGGGGCACACGACGAACAGGGACGGCAACGGAAAGGGAGGAAGGTGAGGGAGGGGGCTGCTGTTTGACAGGAAGTCGACTAACAGTCAAAGGCATGAGCTGAAGGAACAGAACGAACACAAAACAAATGGGACACACACACACACACACACACACACACACACACACACACACACACACGGAGGCTTTCAAGGGACTAATCTGTGTTTAGATTTCAAACACTGCAGGATTCTTTCGTTGACTGAGGTAATAGTTTGTTTCTGGTCGTGTTTCTAGGGAAAGGATCTGGATTCAAACACCGATGTAAAACACAGACATTAATGCATGTTGTCCATTCATATTAGCAACTTTACTTTAAGTGTAAATAAAATTAAGTATTGATTTTGATTGCAGGAACCAGTGCATGTCTAAAACTTCTGGACTCACAAAGTTCATGAACGGTTGAAGTAATAAACTAATCAGTCCTGGATAATCTCAGTACATATATGCAATAAATCAATGTTCAAAAATCTGTGTTCACATGTGAGAGTTAGCAAAGATAAAGCAGCGTCCATTCATCGTGACTAAAGACAAATTGTAAAATATAAAAATCTATTAAAAATATTGATGAATTTATCTGACAACTTTTGTCCAGATTCACTGAAGAATTTCATAATCAGTCAGAAACTGGTGAAAAATACATCACAGTTTTCTAAATGCAAAGGTGATGTCTTCAAGGTTCTAAATCGAAAAAATATGTAATACTACAAATAAACAAACATTAAATGTACTGTGGTGAAAACATAGTTTATGGTGGCTCAAGAAAATACAGAATTAATCAGGTGTTCATCAAAACTGAAGGCAGGACGATTCTCTGTGAAACGTGAAGCCGACACGGATCATCGGGTTCGATTTAGAATTTTTAGAATCGCTATCGGTGTTTTTGTTTTGGTTGCTGTTGTTCAGCTGTGGATAAAATGATTTTCTGTGGCTGTGAACCAAAACCTGTTGCGACTAATCAGCATTAGAATCCAGAATTTCCTTCGGGGTCTTTTTTTATGTCATAAAATTCAACCTTATCTGAATTATTTGAGTGTGAAAAGTTACCCGGTGACTGAGGAGTAAAAACCATCACTTATGAGTTTAATCCCACATAACTCAGCTTCAGTTCCCTCCTAAACTGTACATTAGAGATTATTCTTTATTCTGGTTTTGATCCTAGTGGGGTACATGACTATTCGAATAATATTAGGAATGGGGCCCAGTGAGATAATTATTTATGAACCCAGAAACAAGCAGGTTTCAAGTTTAAATCAATTATGCAAGTTAAAATGGACGAACATTTTCACATCGATCTGTCAGAGTTACCGATCAATCAATATGATTGTTCTGATCGAACCCCTCCACCACCCACTCCTGGAGGTTCCTGTTGCCTTTATCCACTGAGTGCTGCAGTACAGCAGCAGGTCCAGTTGATGTGATGCATTCATGGTACAATTATGCTGTTCATGCAGTCATGAACGAATGAGCTCAGCAACTTTAAACACACCGGCGGCACACGGGGGCCGATAAGAGCCACTCCAGGGGCGTCATAAACACAGGAGACTTTGAATTGGGGGGGGGGGTTATCTCAGCTTCAGATCGACATTCAGAGAACTACAAGACAAACACACACACACACACACGCCCACTGGTATTTCAAATACCATCACCTGCACCGCATGATGCCACGCCTGTCCTCTGGCACGCTGCTGTTACACACACACACACACACACACACACACACACACACCTGAAGTGTGTGTGCAAGTTCAACAAAAAACATCCTTTTTTTTGCAAACTAAATAAATAAAAATGCACTCCATCACTCCTGATCCTTCATCTCAAACCCTCATCATCCTCCTGTCACTACAGTGTTATTGACTCCTCTCCAGCTGCACGCACACACACACACACACACACACACACACACACACACACACACACACACACACACACACACACACACACACACAATGCATAGAAGCAATAAACAACAAGTTCACATCAGATGATCACCTCACTTTGTACAGATATTCCCCAACTTAATCCACACCAGATTAACAGGACATTTTCCAAGTGCAAGGATTAAAAACATCAGTGTTTTCACAAGATAAAGGGAAAGATCCCAAAACCACCAGCAGATAAGAATCTTTTTTTTTTAAATCACACATGCAAGTGAGTTTATTTTGCAGGTTTAATAGAATAACAATCAGCATCAGATGCAGAATGAACCCATTAGCATCGTTAGCTCGGCCGTGTCGGGCCTAGCAGCAGCAGTGGCAGCTTGACAGCGCGATCCCCCCCCCGCTAACGTTAGCCACCTAGCATCGCTAGCCCCTGGAATAGTTAACACAAACAGCGTTAGCTGGTTAGCTAAACATAGATAGTTAACGTGGATCGAATTTAGCATCTTTACTTCACAAAACAGCATTCTTAAGCTAGCTGGCTAACGTTAGCGCGGCGGCTAATCGCGGGTTAGCTGAAGTCGGGCAGCAGCGTTAGCTCGCTAGCCGTCACCTAGCTAGCTCCCAGTGATCGTCACAAGTGAAGCACAAGGAAACAGTGGTGAACACAGTGAACTGGTGTGTGTGCTGGTGGAATAGCGTTACCTGGGCGGGCTCGGGCGATCACCCATCATCCCAGATGTAAATACGGGGGCAGTGCTAATGCTACTACCGCTATCTAGCGCTCAGACCGACAGACCCGCTCGGTGGGGGGAACACACCGTTCCGAGTCCCGACACGCTGCAGCCGCACCGAGTGGCCCTTTAGCTCTCCAGCGGTACTTTACCTGGATCCTCTGCGGTTCGCAACGGAGACGGCGGCGGGGGAGTTAGCCTACGTTCGGATATCTAGCGGGCTAACTGTTATGCTACCTCCAGCTCGGCGCAAACAGCCTTTCCAAAGCGGCGGCGGAGCAGCAGGAAAATTTGGCCTGAAACAGCCAAACCCACGAGTACCCTTTTCCTTCAAACGGAGTAATCCTCAAACTCCCATGAATAACACAACACGGCGTTAAAAAACGATTCGGTTCACGCAATTACATTCCCGTTACTGATTCGTCCCCAAAGCCCCGGGATCGAGGTGTTTTCCTCAGTTCGTTAATGATTCGGGGATGTTTCTTTTCACCCTATTGTCAACACTGCTGGGTTGAGACCATGGCACACATAACAGAGACGCACCCTAACCTGCTGGATGGGAGGGGAAGATCGACGTTTGAAGTTGATTGGCTGACGCTGAGCACGTCCGTCCTGCTGATTGGACGACGCGAAACGTCAATCACCGAGGAGGGAAATGAGGCACAGAATCCGAGGAGGGATCAGGAAAGAGATCGCGGTGAAAGCGACGCGGAGCCTCCGCCGCGCAGCGCGCTGGAATGAGGCTCAACCTGTCCGGGGCCCAGCCCTCCGCCTTCCCCCGGGCCCGGTTTGACCGAGGCTCCGGTGGGAGTTTCAGCCTGCGGGTGGAACGGAGGGTCGTTACCCCCCAAATAAAACCCTGACGCTAGAAGCAGACGTGCTAGCTGTTAGCATGAGGAGTTACATAACGAACACACGGCGCTGCTAGCGGGAGGATAATGCTAATGCTAAAGAGCGTTCCTGGGCGGGGGGGGGGCGGGTTCCCGCACTATTTTACGTCGTTTTTTTTGTTTTTTTTGCTGCAATTGTGTTTACTGAACAAAACCGGTTTGTGCGCCAGTAATAAATCAGTAGTAAAAGAGTTTCTGCGACAAAGTTACTGACTAGTTCAGGATAAACACTACATTAATGGCAAGTTGGAATCTCAATTAATTATACAGTAAAAAGAGTAAAAAATAAAATACTGGAGGTAGCAGAGATGAAGATGCTGAGGTTCTCTCTGGGAGTGACCAGGATGGATAGGATCAGGAATGAGTACATCAGAGGGACAGCACATGTTAGAGGTTCTGGAGATAAAGTCAGAGAGGCCAGACTGAGATGGTTTGGACATGTCCAGAGGAGAGATAGTGAATATATTGGTAGAAGGATGCTGAGTTCTGAACTGCCAGGCAGGAGGCCTAGAGGAAGACCAAAGAGGAGGTTTATGGATGTAGTGAAAGAGGACATGAAGGTAGTTAAGATAAGATAAGATAAAAGACCTTTATTGTCCCACAGTGGGGAAATTTGTGAAAGAAGAGTTGGTGTGAGAGAAGAGGATGAGAAGACAGGGTTAGATGGAGGACACTGATTGGCTGTGGAGACCCCTGAAGGGAAAAACTGAAAGGAGGAGAATAAAATCTGAAATACCAGCTGTTTAAATCAATGGGAATATTTTTTTTAAAAGCCGAAACTAAATTTAGGATAGGCAATCGTCAATTTTCGTTGTTTGGAGTTACGTCACGCTCAATTATACGACAACATTTTCAAAAAGGGGAACGTAAAAATCAAGTTTACATCATTTTCCTCCACTTTACATCTGTCTGCCACAAATACTGGAATCCTAAAATCACTAATAAACCTTTGAAAACATCATGTTACAGTACAATAAATCAGAATAAAATTAAATTAGCATTATTAGCCCGTAGCAACCCCAGTGACCCACGGTGAGGAACAAGAGATGAAGACGAAGTTTTTTTGTTCTACATTAAAAAATAAAATTTTATTGTTTATCATCTTAAAATAGATTCATATTAACCAAATATTTTTAAAATGCATTCATTAATAATCTCCAATTTAGTCTCCAGTTTAACCTGGAGATCAGTTCATTCAACTAGTGTCACGTCTCCGGTTAGCGAAGTGAACCAAGGTTTACCTGTATGAACATCACTTGAAATTCTCACTCACACACACACACACACACACACACACGTACACACACACAAAGCATGTTACTCCACCTTTGTAACAAGGTGGTAAATTTTTATTAAACAAATGTTTTCCATTTCCTGTGTGAGGAAGGAAACAGGAAGGGAAACAATCAGCATCAACAGTCAGGTGTCAGTCTGGATGCTAACGCTAGCGTTATCGTTATAAATATAAAAGGACTTCAGTCATTAACCCCTGATGATGCTGTTAAAACAATCAATGGGACTATTTTTAACACTTGAAGTGTTTTTCAAACCCGTTTCCTGGAAACATTTTATTTTCATTTAATTTCCCACGGATCCACGATTCCCGTCAGGCGTCTGCGCCGCCTCCTTCTCCCTCCGGCAGCCATGTTTTTTGCGGGGCCTGGTTTTCAGTCTCAGAGCTGATTGGCTCTTCCTGGACTCCTTCTTCCCTCCCATCAGCTCCTCCCCTCCCGGTTTCCACAGCAACAGCTGAGAGTCCTCCCCCCCGGTGATCAGCGTCTGCCCCGCCGCGTCCCACAGGAAGCAGCGCACCGTGGAGGTGTGGCCCCCCCGGAGGGTCCCCAGCAGGCCGAGCCCCCCCTCGTCACACTCCATCAGGTGGAGCTCGCCGTCGTTCCTCCCCCCCACCACTAGCAGCTTCTGGGCGTGCTCCAGCCAGCGCCCGCCCACCAGATAATCCAGCGGGGCGGGGGCGAGGGCGCGGGCGTCGGGGGCGCTGAACACCAGGAGGGGGTCGTCGGTGTCCAGGTGGCACAGGTCCCACAGGTGGAGCCCCTGGTCGTGGCTCAGGCACAGCAGGCGGGTGTAGGTGCCCCCGCACCAGCAGAGGGCGCCGGCCGACGACTCGCTGTTGCAGGTGGCGAGCAGCGCCTCCTCCTCCCCCCCCCGGCTCAGGTCGAACACGTTGACCAGCCCGTCGGTGGAGCCCGTCGCCAGGCGGTCCTTATCATCCGGGTGGAAGCGCACCTGGGTGATGTCATCACTGTGCGACTCCGAGTACGCCCCGAGGAGCCCGCTTCCTGGTTTGCGGGCGTCCCAGAACAACAGGAAGCTGTCCTCTTCGTTCACCTGCTCGGTGCCGGCGCACAGCAGGGTGTCACCCCCGCTCAGGTCGAAGCTGCACAGACTGTAGGTCGGATCGCTGCGGAACGTCTGGGCGGCGTCCGAGCCGGGGCGGCGGGTGTCCCACGCCCGGATCGTCCCGTCGGCCGAGCCGGAGTACAGGAGGTCGGACGACCCACAGGGGAAGACCACCCCAGAGACCGGGCCCCCGTGGCCCCGGTACGCCCCCAGCGGGGTCAGCGTGTCCCTGTCGTGCAGTCGGATGCTGAGGTCGGAGCAGGAGACGGCCAGCGGGCCGGTCGGATGCAGGGCGGCGTCCAGCAGGTAGGTGGGCTCCTCTGGGCGGGACCGCCGGGCGAGGCTCAGGCCCCGCAGCGTCGCCTCCAGGCCCTCCATCAAGACTCAGCAGCTCTGAACAGGAAGTAGAAGCCCCTGACAGGAAGTCACGTGATGAAAGGGGTCTGATTCGATTTAAACTCTAAACGGGTTTAAACCAGTTAAAACCGATTTTAAAGTGTATTTTTTAAAATTATTTTTAACATATTTTCAAAATGACATAACCGTCAGGATTCTTCATTATGTCTGCTGTTATTAATAATCAATAAAGATGTTTTTGCTACAGATTTCCACAAATTAAAGAAGACCAACCGTAAACTTCACGCGGCCGTGTGACGTCATCGGGGACAAAAAGCGATAAAACCATCGATGTGATGACGTATTTACGGATCGATGCACGTTAAACACCTCTGCAAGCACCGAGAACCGTGAGTCTACGGTCACGGTAAAGAGGCATGGTGCTGTGTCACGGTATTTGTGGCCGGGTCGAAACTCACCGTCCAAAGAAGGTTCCGCTTGTGACGTAACGCCTCACAGAAATAGGACATTTTAGTTCTTTTTTTGCTATTAAAATGATAAGAATACGCAAACTTATGAGCAACGTCATCACGTAGACGACGTGCATTTAATACAAGATTAGAATAAATTAATAAAACTCAAAGAAGACAACAGAAATAGAGGAAGTAGAAGAGGAAACATCCTTAATTGACTCCCCTTGGAGGAAATTGTTTTCTGATTATTTTTATATGTAAAACTATATAATCTATTTATTCATGAATAAACAAGGAAAATAAATATAAGTTGAAGAATTAGAACACTTAGCACACAAGTTTTGTTTTTCCTTCATAATTTTTGGTCCTTTGGGTTTCGGACATTCTTGAAGGATTATTTTAGTTTTAATTGGTAAACCTACAGAACACATCCTCCTGTGAGTGAAACCATCATAGTGAGGTTCGTCTAGTTCGACCAGTTTAAGAGGTTCCATATGCTCCTGCAGGGCCTTGAGATTCCTGCTCCATGCCTCTTAACTGATGGTCGTCTGTACCAAATGCAGCAGGAGTCCCTCATGTCCATCACACGTGTGCTCTGATGCATGATGGGAAATCTTCAGAGAAAGAACGGTCGAGTCAGCTGCAGAGTCGGGAAGAAATGTGAGGGTGTTTCAGGTGAGGAGTTTGTTCTCCGTCCTCCAGCAGGTGACAGCAGCAGCTTGTGGTTCAGGCTGGAGGTCTGAAGCTGTTGGGGTTCAGGTTCACAGCTGTCCCACATCTGAAGTGGTTTGGTTGCATTAGCATTGGGCTAAAGGGGCACCTGTGCATAAATACAACCTCACAACACAAATTACGTGAGAAAAATTTTGATTTTTTTAATTTTAAATTAAGTATTTTCACTTTAACTTGCACCACGAGAGGAAAAACAGAAGTGAAGCGTTGTTTTCTTGTTAAAAGTATTTCATGTACAATGTTATCTACGTCGCTAACGTCAGAAAAAAAGCAGATAAATGTATTTTTATACATTTTATTTCAGTTAATTTCACACAGATAAAGATCCTAAATTTGAATCCAACAATAAAACCTGCATATATAAAAAAAAATACTGGTAAACTGCATGAAGGGTCCTCTAACGTTCACATCGGGACACAACTGAAGTCAAACTGGTTTCACCATTAAAATGTCACCCAGAATGAAAACTGATGAAAACAAAATTACTGGTGAAAGAAATGCAGCTTTGTCAAACTTCACGACATTTCATTTCACATGTTTTCAATAAATAAGCAAAATTTTAAAAAATAACGTGTTGGAATCAAACAATTTGGAATGAAACTCGTCGCTTTAATCAAACATGAATCGCCAGTTTTATTTGGTTTTGGACAAACACACAAAACTCTACACGTTTTCTTCATACGACACAAATTAAAATATTAATGAAAGTTAAAATCAAACGCTTTAAAGGTTAAAATATCTTCATCTACAGTGACTCAGTTTTTGTTAAAGGCAGTAAAGATGCAACAGTGCAAGAAAATAAATCTGGTTCCATCTTAAAAAAGACTGAACTATCAATCAGAAGTTATTTCCTCGCAAATTTTCCTTCCCTGCAAAAAATCCCAAAACAAAATAAATCCGGCTACAAAGTGCAAAAAGCTATGCGACAGGATTGGAAAGAAGAACCGAATTCAGGGGAAAATTCACATAAAATTCTCATTTTCCTGAACATTAAAGGCACTAAAGGGAAGCAGAGCAGACACGTTTCTAAAGCTTCTTATTTGGTCAGAGTAAGAAAATTATCTTTACGTAGAAAACGTTTCTTAGAAAAGAGAGACAGCATTTCAAGAAGAAATAAAATACCTTAAAAGAATTTAGATGAGCCTTTACTTAAGGTTCCTCTGTTCATTTGAAAAATATATATAGAATTTAGTGATTATGGACTAAACTTCCTGATTTTCTTTGTGCTGACAGGAGATTCACGCAAAATAATGTTGGTTTATTAAGATGACTTTGGCTTGAAAATATGTGGAGTGCTTTTTAAATCTTTTCAGTTCCAAAATTTACTGTTTCAACTTTAAAATTTTCAAAAATTTCAGATGAGAAGTGAAAGGATGCGATAATCCTCTGCATTAAAGCAAAAATGATTCTGAACAAATGGATTTGAGCAAATCTGAGAAACATTATTGTCTAATGATTACTTGATTGATGATCTTCTGACAGAAAATCTTCAGGTGAATCATAAAAATTTGTTTCAAACCAACAAATGGAGCAAATTTAATTTAATGATAATACTGCTGAAAAATTAATCTGGACACTGGAAATAATATTGATCAGCTGTTTGGAACGGCTCTTCTACCACAGATGAAACTCCATCCATCCTTACAGACCCTGGAAATGTTATACGTTTGTTTCTCAAGCTTTCCAGGCAAATATGTTTAGAAAATTAGAAAATTAAATCTAATTTCACCACAGGAGAAACCAGAAACAAAAAGGAAACAGAAAAAAACCACATCCTGTTTCACTGGAGGAGAAAAAAATTCAGACGAGTCGGGAAGAAAACCGACCAATCACAGCCTGACAGAGGTGAGGCTGGTCCAATCAGTGGCGGCGTCCTGTTTTTGAATGCAGTTTAAATACAGATGTGGGGGGGGGCAGTGCATTAATATCAGGAAAGTACCGTTTACATCAAACATCAGTTGAGGCCAGCTGCGGCGGCGGGCGGATGAAACCCCTGGAAAACCCTGGAGAGTCCTGGAACTATGTGCTCCGCCCACCCGCTAACAAACCCGGAGAGGAATGAACAAAGAAATGATTGCCTGAATCACCTGCTAACAGCTGTGAGGTCATGTGACCAGCTGATGTAAGGATGACATCATCAGCAGATACGCGACAAAAGCCCTTTAACCACGTTCTGTAATGGGGGGTGGGAAGGGGGGTCAGTTTACAGTGTAAAACAGCGACGCTCCGTCCTCCTCTGGAATCAGTATGTGCCAAGTCATCGATTCTCCACAGGAAAAGCAATCGATCCCAGAGAAGAGCGGACGATCAGGGAATTCTCCTGGCAGAAACAGGAAGCAGTTCGGACACAGTGGGAGGAGCCCTTCAGGAAGAGACGCACTGACGTCCACCAATCAAAGGAGGCTACAAACAGAGGGGCGTGGCGTGTGGAAAAGGTGCAGGGATGAAGTCTTATTGCTTAGAGAGGAAGATAAAACAAACAGGAAGTGGTCGCCCGACTGGTGCATCCTGGGACCGCAAAGAAATGTAAATAGTTCCAGAGACTAGAACCGTCCAATCACAGGAGGCGCAGGTGTCTGAAGAGCAGCGGGACCAGGAAGAGCACGTTGAAGCCCATGGTCCCGTAGACGATGTAACGGTAGGGCAGCTCCACCTCCATGTGCTGCCGCGCCTTCCTCACGTCGGCACTGGGCACGCCGAACACGCGGCACACGGCCGGGATGGTGATGGCCTTCATCAGCGCCCGCGTGGCCAGCAGCACCAGCACGCCCAGCAGCAGCCGCAGCGCGCACACGCCCACCAGGGCGGCGCTGAGCGCGGGCAGGGCCAGAGGCAGCTGCTCCGGCGCCGGGTCGGGCATCAATCCCAGGAGGCGGTTGACGTGCGACGCCAGTGCCACGCCCGCGCCCGTGCCTAGGATCTGGGCGGTGTCGCCGCGGGAGGTGCTCCAGGTGTCCAGAGTGAAGGAGAAGAGCCCCAGGCCCAAGTGGAAGAACACGATGATGAAGGGCGAGTAGCGGCAACTCAGGTTGAAGTCGTCGATCAGGTCCAACGCCGGCAGGAAGAAGAGCAGGATCATGGCGCTGTATAGGACGCCCGCGATCACGTCCTGGAGGAAATAAACAGGAAGTCACCGTCAGACCTGGAAATATCATTACCTGACCTCTGACCTTTACCCATCTCCAGTGCAGACACGCCCTCAAACCCACCACCCTCTGGGTTTCTACCCATCAGCACTTTCTGATGATGGATGAAGGAAGTAACACGACATGAAACAGGAAGTGAACTCGCCCAACGCAGAGGTCAGAGCGTGGGGCTGACAGTTAGCTTCCTGCCCTGAAGTATTTAGCTTAGTGTTAGCCTGTGGATTAGCAGGTGGAACGTTTTGTAACGTTCTGGCGTGACGCGCCGTAACGTTCCAGCTGGGGTGTCTGAAAGCAGCGCCGGCGGAAGTTTAAATATTTATCTGGCTGCTGAACGCGCCGGCGCGGGACGTCCCGTCTGTCAGTCATTAACCGGCGCTGAACTCTGAGTCCCAGAACCGCGGCGCCGCTGAACGGACTCTGACTGGATCCACGGCGATGAGTCGTGCAGAGATGAGTCAGCATCCAGATAAACACTGCAGATCCATCAGCGGATCGGTTATCGTCCTTTATCACCGTTATCGCATGTCTCTTCTGGTAACACACACACAGACACATACACACACTTAAACCCCGTGAACCCACAAACCGATGTGGAGCTTTCCTGGAACCCTCTATGACTGTAGATGTTGAATCAAGCTCAGTTTGTGCACAGGAAGTGAACAGGAAGTGGACAGGAAGTGGAAGAAACCGCCTCTTCCATCTGCCTCAGTCAGGCCGATATGACTCAGGAGGACTCGTGCATCGTGGTCGAGACTCGTTCAGTCGGTTCTGTTCCAAAACGAATCCCAGATCGTCAGTCAAAATCAGGTTGTAATCATGAATTTATCGTCATGACAGCTGATCCAGTGATGGAACAAATGATGGAGACTCAGAGGAAGTTGTGTCAGATTATGATCAACAAAACTTCACAAGCGAATCTGGTGTCTGAGTGAAGCATCATGGGAACAAGAACAGAAAGAAAACACTGATGAATGTCCGGAGCGTCGGAGAAACATTGGCAGTGAATGAGTTAATCTCCCAGACATCCCGGCGGGTCGGCCTGCAGGCGGTTCTGTGTCGCCAGACAAACATGAGACGTGAGGGCTGAGCTCCTCGTGCCGCCGGAGAATCGACGTGAACGAGTTTCACAGATGGATCGGCGCCGGCGGCGGCGCGTCTCCAGCCTCTTCCTGCAGAACACGGCAGCAGGAAGTTGTTTCTACAGGCGTGACGACTTCCACAACACATTCAGCGCCCGGCGAACTTTGACCCGCCGTCGCTCGTCAACACAAACATGTTTCTGAGGTCATGGTTCTGACCCGGTTAACGTGAGGGTTCGTCACAACACGGAGCTCCGTCTGCGGCGACTGAGGCTCCAGCGGTTGGAGCTGAAGCAGCGACACGCCTTTGAGCGCAGGCGTGACGCCGTGTTTGTCTGATTTACACGTCTCAGGCGTGTAATTAAATCTGACTGCAAATAAACATCCATAAATTCTAAAACTCCTTCACAAATAACAAATTTAAAGTAATCCACTGAAACTTTAAATGGTAGTGCCGCGTACATTTAGCTTTTGCTAAGCAGTTGAGAAAAACGACGCAGTTCAGTTCACAGGATGTTGATGAATCCGTGCCAACATTCTACTTCCTGTTTCAGAAATATGGGAACTGAGGTTCCAAAAACACAAGTGAGATAAAGAATAACAATTGATTTCATTCAACATCACACCATCAGGGTGCAATCAGCTGTCCTCACAAGCTCCACCCACATCCAAATATGGTCGTTTCTGGCTGAGGACCAAAAATATCAGATCAAACTGGAGGCAGGGAGCTGTGTGGGAAACGGTTCTGAAGGAACAGCAAGTTCCAAAACTAATGGAGCAGGAAGAAGAGGAGAGGACGACGAAGGAAAAGAAGGAAGAGGAAAAGGAAGAGGAAAACGGAGTAGGAGAAGAGGAAGAGGAAGAATTGACCTGATCACGCTTTAATGGGACGTGGAAACGAGAAGAGGAGTCAGAGGAGGACGAGTGAGGAGGAAGACACAGACGCTTAGAGGATGAACTGAAACAGGAAGAAACAACAAACTTCAGGAAGCTGCTGTTTAAAGGTTTCCTCACGTTTGTGTCACATCCTGTGAGACTTGACAAAAATAGTCCCACATGTTCACAACAGAACGTCAGTCCCAGCTCTGGAGCGTGAAGCTGTTAGCGTAGCATCTCTGAACTGATCAAACACCTGAAACAGACCCAAAGCTCCCCGTGACATCATCTACCGGTGACAAACGGCCACAATGAGGGCTAACGCGTCCGGCGCGTGGATACAGGACGCGCTAACGGTTTGGATGATCTGTCAGACGTTTAAAGTTCCAAAACCAACCAATGAGCTAAAAACTGGGTTCCAGGGGGAGGGGCCTGGAGTCTCCATGCTACAAATGCTAATGCTAGCCCCCCTTTACAGAGCCTTTTGGAGCAGCAGGTAGGGTGGGGGGGTCTGAAGCAGCTAGCTAGCAGCAGCTAACTCAGAGGTGACTGCCTTCAAACCAGGGGGTGGACACACCCACCTGGTGGCGACGGCTGATGCTCTTCATGACCGTACCTGCACGGAGAGGCGATCTCATCCGACTAAAGCCCTGCTGTTGCCATGGAAACGGAGCAAGTCTTAACGGGTTGATGCTTCGGTTTGCGTCTGCGTGCAGGGGAACAGGCCCGAGCACGTCGAGGACGCACACACACCGTCTGGACAGGAAGACACGCAGACGTCTAGAGCCCAACGGGTCGGGTGAGACGGATGAGACACCCGACGAGAAACAACCGACCAAGTTTGTAACATGTCCTGATTTAACGCCGAACACCCTCACCCTGCACGTGTTCACCAACACCAGAGCGTCTGACAGGAAGTACCAGGAGATGGGCTGGGAAAACGTTGCTGCTTGTTGTGTTGGACACGCTGGAGCAAACAGAAGGTTGTGTGTGTGTGTGTGTGTGTGTGTATGTGTGTGTGTATTAGTGTTATGTGTGTTGTGTTGTTGGTCTGTGTGTTTCTTCAGGTGAGGTCACCGCCGGTCAGGTTCTCCCTCGTGTCAGCGATCATGTTCAGACATCAACCGCACACCAGCACTGAAGGGGGCAATGTTGGCACCGTGTGTGTGTGTGTGTGTGTGTGTGTGTGTGTGTGTGTGTGTGTGTGTGTGTGTGTGGACTCACCAGCACTGAGTGCATTCCCATGTAAATCCGACTGACGCAGACTACCAGACACCAGCAGAGAGCCAGGCTGAAGCCCAGGAGGAACGGGTACTGAGGAGGAATAGACAGGTTCAAAGTTCAAGCAGCTGAGAACCAACGTGTGTATGTGTGTGTGTGTGTGTGTGTGTGTGTGAGTGATGCACGTCGTGTAATCAAGCCAAACGACGACTTACATAATGAATGAATGTTCTCAGGATTTCATGACAGAAGTTGTGACTTAAAACTGTTTTCATTTAAATAAAGTAATACATTAGAACCACAGATGATAATACACGTGGTAAAGAACGAGTTACGGTCTCACTGATGTTGTATCCATCCACCACCTATCTGGAGGTACTACTTGTTCTGTTCAGTCGACTCTTGACCTTCGCCCCGGTTTAAAACCTCACATTAAGCATTAACCAGTCTTGATAGCGGGTGAAGCGTCTGCGTATCTGTCATTCTGTCATGATCATTATAATCTAATCTAATAATAATCTATTATCTAATCATTATAATCTGTAATCTAATAAACCGACTGCGTGTCCAGAGCATAACCTTCAACCTGGGTCGTTGTGCTAATCCTGATCGGAACCCTTTCAGGTCTTCGGCCTGCGATGAAGACGAGGGCCGCTGAGATTTGGTGCGCCGTGGTGCCGTCGGGACGGCTCGGATTTCCTCTCTCATATCGGAATCCTGCGACGCATCCGACACCGTCTCCGTGACTCCCACAGGGAAACACAGGATGATTCATTCAAACCTGGCATCAAGGTGTTTGCTGAGTTCAAATACAGTCGGAAATCTCTAAACCGTGTGCACCCGTGATGCATTGATCGCTTGTGATTGTGATCATTTTTGATTATTCAAAATTCCCAAGAAAGCAGGAATGATTCCGTTATCCGGATACTGAATCCGCCTGCTGAGTGTAGCGGTAACGGTAGCGTGCTAACAGGTTAAACTGAGTCAACATGGCCACGTGTTAGCGCCATGACTTTATAGCTGTGATAATGAAGTGTGATCAGAAAGGAGGAGAAGCTGGTTTGAGTTTGGTTTATATCTACTTCTTAGTGATCGATCATGTGTTTGTTTGTAGTCACAGATATCGTCTCTATTTGTGGTTCTTGAGGCCCGTCCAGATGCTGTTGGTTTCACTTTCTGGTGGTTTCTTTGATTTTTTGAATGTGTCAACACCGTCGTCTCCCAGACAACGGCGTGCGGCAGTCATCGCCACACGACATTTTTGTAGCTTGGCCTGCGACGCTATTTACCGGGCGCTAACTACACTCTGGCGTGACGCGTCGCGTGTGAACAGTGTAAACAAACACACCCCGACCACAACCCCCCCGCGTGTTTGACTCCCAACAGGATGCGACGCCAACAGATCCGTGAGAACGATCAGAACAACAGCGTGAAGAATGTCGACACGTTGGGTTTGTGGTTTCACACATGTGCCGCTCAGAACCAGAACCCCCAAAATGACCCCCCCAACACACACCCTGATCACCAGGGTTTAATCTGCTCCTCATCTCCCCCCACATCCTGTCTCCTCTGATCCAGCTTTCCTTCTTCCGGATTTAATCCTCCTTTCTCTCTTCTTTACTTCCATTTAATTCCCAACTAATCCCCCCTCCTCATCCGCTGCGTTTCCTCCCTCTTTCCCCTCTTTCAGATGCTCTTTTCTGTTCACCCCCCCCTCATTTCGGAGGACGTGCTGGAACGGGGGGAACTGGGCGGAGGTTGGATGGGTGGAGGACTGCTTGAGTCCTGCTGCGCCCAGACGAGTCATCTGAGGCCAGGGGCCGGCGGGGGGCCTCGGAGAGCAGCGGGGGGGGGGGGGGGGGGGGGGGCGAGATGGACAACAGCTGCCTTCTGTGCAGAAGGACAGACAGATGTGTCTGATTGGCTGCATCATCGAGCTACCGACAGATCTGTATTACGTTCAAGAAAAATGTGTTCTGTGGCTGTTCTGGACCCGCTGCGACCCGGAACCTCAGGGGTTAAACGTACGACCCGGAACCTCAGGGGTTAAACGTACGACCCGGAACCTCAGGGGTTAAACGTACGACCCGGAACCTCAGGGGTTAAACGTACGACCCGGAACCTCAGGGGTTAAACGACGACCGGAACCACAGGGGTTAAACGTACGACCCAGAACCAAGAAGGTCAAACGTACGACCCGGAACCTCAGGGGTCAAACGTACGACCTAGAACCTTGGGGGTCAAACGTACGACCTAGAACCTCAGGGGTCAAACGTACGACCTAGAACCTCGGGGGTCAAACGGACGACATGGAACCTCAGGGGTCAAACGGACCCTTCAGGTCAGCCGTCAGGTAATCCTGAGGCGTGTCCTATCCGCTCTGCAACGGCTGGCTGTAGTTTACACACAACGCTTTCTGACATTGGCGCGCGGCGAACGTCCTGCTGAGACATTGGAGGGGGGGGCAGACGCCACCGGGCTTATCTCAGCGTCCCCCGCTTGAAGGGCGGCGGGTTGTCGCTCTTATCTCTGGTGGACAGAGAGGCGTGTCAAATCAGAACCACTTCTGCCCCCCCCCCGCCCCTTCGATTGTGATTCCACACGTGTCTAAAACCTCAGCTTGTAGCTCCGCCCACCTGGTCACTACTTTTTTGTGGCTAAAACATGTCAAACTCTGTTAGTTGGCTGTGCTTCAGTGGGTTTTCTCTGCCTCCTCAGCTAACAGGAGCTGTGGACGCAGCACCAACGAGGCGCTGCTCGCTCCCCGGCTCGATGACACTTCCTGTTTTCTCTGGAAGACAAAGGAAGTGGACGACGCCACAACACGGAGCTTCTGCTCCCGCTGGCGTCCACAGACAGGACACAAAGAGGCGTTGTTCCTCCTGAGTGAACGGGGGCGGAGAGGCGGGGGCAGACAAGCGATTATCTCCTGATGATCCTGAACGCCTCACTGAACTTCATCAATGCAAAAACAGGACGTAGATAAAGGGCCGGCGTCACGAAGCGCTCGGAGACCACAGCTTAGAGGCACCGATCATTACTTATTGATCAGTTAACATGCTAATTTACTACTTGTCAGGTGTCACCATGGTAACGCCACACGGATGATTTAATTTTTGATGGGGGAGGAAACGTTTGAACGCTGTAGACAACACTTTGTTGTCTTGTATGACAAGCTGTTGCTTCAGTAAGGGGGGGGGGTGTTCCCCCAGGCTTCCTTCCCAGAATGCAGTGCATTCTGGGAAGGAAGTGCATCACCTGTTCAACCGCGGTTGAGTCCGATTCCACAGGACACAGTTTGCAGATCCCCTCACATGTTTGCATTCAGAACCGCAGCAGTAATGTGTCAGGATCACTGACTGGGGGAGTTGTGTGTGTGTGAGAGTGTGTGTGTGTGTGTGGGGGGGGGTCCTCATCTTTATTGTTATGATGAGTAAATACCAGAAAAGGACTGGTTACGTCACTGCCATCTGAACATCATTGGCGTTTGCACCGTTGGATGACATCCGAGTGTGACGTCACATATTTAACTCTTTCCTTTCCCATTAACTTTGAGCGACAGAAACGAACCGTCACGTGACTTTAAACCACTTTAAAGTTACATTAAAATCTGGTGAAAAACGTGAATTAACTCCATTACTGAGAATATGTGATGTGATTGATGAGGATCAATAAAGTGAGCGTCATCCACAGCTGCACGTGCGATCAAGAAGCAGGAGCCCCCCCTCCCAAAAAAAAACATAGCAGTGACGTCACTGACGGGTGACCTACCTCCCACCGGCCGTAGGTCATGAAGAACAGGGAGAAGGGGATGGCCGTGGCCGACATGGCGTGTGTGGACGGCATGCTGTACTCGGAGTTGTAGAACATCTCCACCTTGACCACGGGGGGGGAGGCCGGGCGCGACCACCCGATCACGTCCTTGGTGCACTGGCCCAGGTACATGACCCACACCCACACCATGATGAGCCTGCGGCTCACGAAGGCGTCCATGTTCCACATGATGAAGGGGAAGAAGACGGTGTAGAAGAGCTCGTTGCCCAGCTCGGTGCCGAACGTGAACAGGTAGAACAGGAACCGGTTGTCGATCAGGAACTCCTGGCCGCCGTCCCCCGTCAGCGAGTTCCTCCGCAGCGGCTTCAAGGTGCTGCTTCCGGCGGGGCGCGAGCCTTCTTCCCCTTCTTTCCCGCCCTGGACGCTCCGGCACGCGGGGCTGGAGCCCGCGAGCCTCCCGCCGTTATGGAGCGGACCAACTCCGTCACCCCCGGCCGGCACCACCGAGCCGTTCTGGGGGGGACCGCCGCTCCCATCCCCTGTATTTCCGATAAAGTTGGAATCACCGAACCGGTTACGAAAACGTTTCGCTTCTTCGTCGCCACTGGCGAGGTTTCCGCTCCCGTCGTGACGCCGGTAATCCCTTTTGTCGGCCGGGTGGGTTCGGTCCGCTTCCCCGCTGCTGGTCGCCAGCGAGACGCCGCCGGTTCTCGACACCCCGCGGACCCCACAAGCGGACTGGAAGCGGGCGACGAGATGCGGGTCTTGTAGGTAGTGGAAGAGCTGCACCGGGCGGCTTCTCTCCTCCATGTTGGCTCCGGTTCGCCGCCGGAACGAGACGCACACGGGCTCCGCTACTTTCCCCCAACAGTGAACCAACTCCGGCTAATGCTAGCTAGCCGATCCGTTCATCGCGGCTAATCAGAAGTGAAGCCCGGGGAGCTGCGGGTCACGTCGGCGGAGGTTCTGTATCAAAACCGGTCCAATACTGCTCGCGGCGAGACGGCGGCGTCTAAACGGTTCGGTGTGTTCCTGTTCGACGGCTCCGGATGCGTCGGATGCTCCGCTACCCGACCGGGATCACGCTCACACTGACAGATCCACCAACAGCAGGACGGGGAGGGCGGCTGTTGTTGCGTTTACGTGCTGTCGGATATCTAGGAGTTCTTCCTCGAGCATGAGGGGTTTCCACTTACTTATTCATTTTCTGTAAGCCACAAGCAATCACACTCACGCCCGCGCATATTTTAGACACAAAAACAAGGGGAGATTGTTTAACATCCATAAAACGTTGCAGGATCTCTAGGTGAATTAAACTCTGAAACGACGCCAGCGTTCCGTCCCAGCGCGGCGATTTGTGAATGGAACAACCAAAGGTTGTGTTTGTCAAGAGTACGTGAATGCACCATAGAACACGCCCCTTTAGTGACGTAAAACGTCTCGGAAATGTTCAGTGTTTTAAGTTTTTGAACTATTCTCGTTGGTTTCATTCATGTTTCCTGCATATAAATAAATTGTTTTTAACTCATTAAATTAAATAATTTAACGCAGTAAAGTGACCACGCCTATTTTGTGTCGTTCACCCGCTGTCTTTTAAGGGGGGGAAGGGATTACCGGTTACTGTTATTACCGTTACCGGTGTCAGTTGAAGCATAACGGATAGAAAATGAGAACACTGGATGATTACACGATTTATATGTTGGATTTATTAAAAATAGACGTAGAAAACAATTTCATTAGGTTGAAAACACAAGAACACACACACACACACACACAACGTGTTTTCAAACTGATGAAGATATTTCTGTTTGTTTTTTCTTTTATCTATTTGTATATTTTTTCAAAGTGCATTGAACTCTCTCGGCTCCCGTAGCATCGTCACACAAAGATGCACCAAAAACTTGAGAACAGTCACCTTACATGTTTTATTTAGTCAATCACCTGAAGAAAGTCTTAACCAGCCTTTTTCAAAATAGTTTACCTAAATATGGAATATACTTTCTCATCAAAATATAAATTTTTGTTTTAAAATATCTAACATCGCTTTAATCTTTGCCTGCAGTTGGTTTTTCTCGTAGATTTGAACACCAGCGACTGTTACAAACACTCAAAACACAGAAAGAGACACGGAAGATGATAAGTCATCAGTCGCCATTGTCATACAGCAGATTAGTCAGCTTTATAAAGCACCCATTGATCCACATTAAATATTAAAACATCTGACAATCCATCGAAACTCCACCCGTTTGACAGTATTTCAGCTCATAGAAAATATCTAGATATATAATCCCACCATAAAAACATTCTGTTCTCAGCTCCTAACAACATGCCTGTCAGTCATTCACAAACAAATTATTTGGTAGCAGATAAAAACAAGAAGTGATTTCTCAGAGCTGATGCAATTTCCTTTTTTTAAAACCACAAAAAGCAGAACATAATTTTTTTTGTAACCATCAATAAAAAGGGAAACAAAGACAAAATTTTCCCCTTCTTTTTAAAACTTTGTTTTAACCCTTTCTTTTTCCAATGAAGATAATAAAACCACATAATATCATCCTGTAGAATTCAGTTGTACACAGATATAAATCCATATTAAATGTTTTGTGTGTTGTGTATTTGTAAACAGTGACATCTTCTATAGAAACATATTTTATTAGATATAAGAAGTATTTATTGTGTATGTTAACGTCAATTCATGAGCTTTAGTTGTTACCTGAATCGTTGTGTCTGCATACAACTGCATGATAACGTTTCATCATTTATTATATACTTAAATACTGCTTAAAAATACTGAATAGCGGTATTTAATGTCTTATTTCCTGTCATTTAACTGCATTGAGCGATTTGAACGTTATAAAATGTTGTTCCCCCAGCCGCCAGCAGGGGGCAGCAGAGCGATGCAAACTGGAACAGCATATTGACTGACCAGAGATGTCAAATACAGAAACACACACTCGTCCCACAGGCATTGAATGCACCTCAGTGAGGAGGGGGGGGGGGTTATTTACGCAGAATGCTTCATAAATCACACACCAGCGTAAAAAGAGAACAGAAGCATATCAGCACAAATTCAAGCCCGTTTGCATCAAAAGTAGCCTGCAGTGTGTCGATCCCTGAATCAGCTCACGTTAGCATGAGCGGCGCTAAAGATTAAAAAATGACACGACATCGACAGCAAAGCATTTCCTGCCCGCTTTGAGTTTCTCACATGATGGTAACGGAACCCCCGTTTGACCCGGAGGTCAGGGACCCCATCCATCCCGAGGCCGCAAAACCCCCCCGCCACCTCCCGGCGAGGAGCAGACAGGAAGTGACATCCTGGAAGAGGTTCAAGTCCCTCCGAGGCTCTGAACCCTCTGAGGCGGCCCCCCCTTCCTGGGGGTGTGGTCCTCAGGCCCAGAATGTGAAGCGATGCTGCAGAGGCGTGAGGGCGTGGTCAGCCGTTGTCGAGGTGGTACAGGAGGAGCTGGTGGTCCTGCCCCAGGGGAGGGTAGGAGCCCAGGCTGTAGGGGCAGCAGGGCACCAGCCGGTACCGCTGCACCCCCTCCAGGCCAAAGGGTGTGGCGCAGCAGTCCATCACCAGCACCTTGACCCGCGTCCGGTCCGCGTACTGCAGCCGCCGCTGCTCCCGCGCTCCAGGAGCCTCCGCCTCCTCCTCCTCCTCTACTCCATCCTCTTCCTCCTCCTCCTCCTCCTCCTCCAGCTCCTCCTCCTCATGGTGGATCTTCCTCAGCAGGTTGTTGATGAGGACGGAGCGCCTCAGGTAGGCCTCAGGGTCCTCCAGGAACCTCAGCTTCTCCAGGGACAGCTTCAGGATGCAGCTCCGGTCCTCCTGCAGGATCAGGTGCTGCAGGGGAGGAGGAGGAGGAGGAGGTGAGGAAGAGGGAGGAGGAGGAGGAACTAAACCATGTGACAGGATTCATTTATGAAGATATATTTTAGTTGTTCTCAGATGTTGGATGTTGGGACTAAACTAATGAAGGACGACTCCACACGCGTGTGCAGCACATCATGGTCGTCATGGAGATGAAAGACGACCTGGTGTTTTTGTCCTTGGATGTTTCTGTTTATAATAATGAACTCACCGGCTGCCAAAGACGTCTAGAGATTACGCTTGACAACGGCAAGGACGGGCGGAGTTTGTTAGGGATCCTAATCCTAATCTGAACCATTAACTGCTAACCCTAGCCGCTAACACTAACCCTAATCCTAACCCGAACTGCTAATGCTAACCCTAATCCTAGCCACCGACTGTAATCCTAATTGTCATGCCAACCCCAAACCTAATCCGAACCACTAACTGCGAAGATTAACCCTAATCTTAATCACAAACCCCTAACTAAATCCTAAAATGCTGCCTCAAGCTTCATCAGATCTTTGCTCCATATTCATGAGTTCCTGACTCGACTCTTACAGATCACATGATTTGCTAGGCTAGCGGAATTAGCCGTGTTAGCACATCCCATCTAGAACCTCCTGTGTGAACAAGACGCTGGTAGAGAAACAGGAAGAACATAAAAACAAAACAAGCTAACTGTCTTGAGGAGGACGCTTGAAAAGACCGTCGGAGCCAATAAATAATCCCGTGTCTCCCCGTCGCAGCCTCTACTGGCCACGCCCAGCAACACTCTAATATCTAATAGTAGATTAATGAACCTCCACTAGTGAAGACGGATCTTTCCAGAAACCATCATGTTAATCTGAGCTGAACTCAAACGACAGTTTGGATTTAAAGCCAAAGAGAATTCATCACAAACACTCAAACATCATCTGCATAAAAAGAGAGAAACAGGACTCTTCTGGAGAGCGTGTGAAGAGATAGGTCCGAGGGAAGGTCACATGACTGTAAAACCAGGAAGACAAGAAGCAAACAGGTGAATACTTTTGGAAAATATCCGTGCAGGCCTCCCTGTAAATCCTCCTCTTCCGCATATTTCCTCTTGAAGTAGGCGACTTTCGACGTTGTTGAATGGTTTGGTCTCTCTCACGGGGAATGGCTGCTGCGGGCGACAAAACCGATTGGATTGTAGTTAAATGATCAATAATTGATTATAAGTGTTTGATTATTGAGCGGTTGGTGCTGCGCTCACCTGATGCTGATGCTTCAGTTTGAATCAGCGCGTCTGAGCCGGTCTGGACGTCCACATCGCCATCAGGCCGCTGCAGCTACAGCCGGCAGGGAGATGAAGAGGAGAAAGAGGAGGCAGGAATGAAACTTCTGATAATGAACGTCAGAACAGAAAATTCAGCTCTGATGTCCAATTTGAAATTTTCAGGGTGAATTAATATTGTTTTTTGCATCAGCCTGATAAAAAAAAGAAGATTTCCAATCAAGAATTGGTGGAAATTTTCTGGTTTTTCATGTTAAATTCCACTAAAAAAATATCTTTACATCTGAGAGCAGGAAAATGAGAATAAAATAAAATCTATGACATCTAGGAGAAAAATTAAAATATTTTTCTGTGATGGTTCGTAAGAATATATTAAATCTAACCAATAGAATGTGTTTCCACACCTCAGACTGGATCTACCTGACGACAGTATCCCTGTTTGACCTTTAAATGTCGTCACATTAAAGGGCAAAAAGCTGTTTGAAATTCAAGAAGGAGCACGAGGGGAAGATGTCGATTGTGTGTGAGTGTGTGTGTGTGTGTGTGTGTGTGTGTGCCATAAATCAATCACACACAGAGTGGGAAGCGTTGTGGTTGAAGCTGCTGCTCTGACTCACAGAGTTTTTAGCGTCTAACGGCTGCCAGGATGTATCGTCTGTGGGAGAACGATGCATAACGACGAAACATGAGCAGAGAGGCTGCGTAGGAAGTGTGTGTGTGTGTGTGTGTGTGTGTGTGTGTGTGTGTGTGTGTGTGTGTGTGTGTGAGGGAGAGAGATGCCACACTATAGGTTTTCTCCTGCAGCAAACATTTCCCATAAAAGCAGGAGAGGTCACGAGTTTCCACCGTTAATTTGAAGAACAGATTTAAGCGTTTTATTCAAAGAGTGAATTAGCTGAATTCAAATCATCAAATTCAGATGAATCAGATCTATTTAATCTGGATTAAATTCTATTTTCCTTTCGTAAGTGTGAGTTTAGAGCATCGGACGCGTTCCACTCTGAAACGCTCTGTTAAACGTCCACTGGTGCTTCTTACCTGTGAATGTCTCTGTTGGGACTTGAACCCGTGTCCTCCTGGGGGGTGTCCGTCCTGCTCCGGTCCCTCGGTTCAGCCTGACGGAGCTCCTCCAGCGTGAGACGCTCGCCACGCTCCAGCCTCCTGAAATATCCCCGTTCACAGCAGCGAGATGCAACTCGGAGCGCCCCCATTGGTCCTCACGGAGGCTGATGCTTCCTGTTGCTAGGAGACTGAGTCGGTCCAGCGATGACGCTCCAGCATCAATCCTCAGCCTTTCTCTTATTTTCTTTTTTCCAGCACCAGACTAAAACTTTCCAACAAGAGTTTTTCACACGACACCTTGAGACGCTTCAGGTCTTTATTTCAATCTGTCTGACGCTGGAAGGATTTAACTGATGAACCGAGAGGAGTTAAAAATACAGAAAATAATTCTGAAATGATCAACACCTCTGGATTATCAATGTTATACAAATAATGTTGTGTTTAATAAAAATCCCTTGAAAAAAAAGAAATAAATAACAGTTAAACCTCAGTTGACGTGGTTAACCAGTTTTAACCTGTAGATAACCATTCCCAGTTCTGTACTGAACTTTAATATGAATGAATGAATATATTTTAATAATATTTGGTTAACGTGAATCTATTTTAAGCTGACAATTAAATTTTAATTTTCAATATAGAACAGAAAAAACGTCTCCGTCTTGTCTTCTTCCTAATTGTGGGTCACGGGGGTTGCTATGGGCTAATAATATGTTTTTATTCTGATTTATTGTACAGTAACATGATATTATTTGCTTATAACAGTTTATAAGTGATTTTATGATTCCAATATCAGTGTCAGATGTAAAGTGGAGGAAAATACCGTCAAGTTGATTTTTATATTTCCGTGTATTTTTGAAAACTGATAATCCAGACCGACGTTAAGCTGAGGTAAATAGAACCCACTGACAGCTGAATATTCAAGTATTTCAGGTTTAAAATACTTCACCGTGACCTCTGGGTTTCTGTGTGACTCTGAAAATCTGTACGCGACAACAGGAGGATGATTTATGAACTCATGTTTGTCCTCATTCTCACATTTAAACCGTTTGAAAAGAGCTGAAACCAGAAAGGAGCCCCCAAGAACAGCAGTCAGACGCCCCCCAGCAGGGATTTTATTGGCAACCATAAACTTGGTACAAAAAGTGCTTTCTGGGTTTCGCCGGGACAAAACATGACCTTAGATGACCGGTCGCCCCCGGCATCAGGACCGGAAAACATTCAGACTTCTAATAATTTATAACCTTTATTTACACTCATGTTAAAATGAGCTTCAGTGAACATTATAACTGTTCTCTATTTGGGATACATCTATTTCTCTTCTTTCCAGGAGGTAAATAAAGATTATATCACGTGTGTGCATTATGGACCTAGCAGACAGTTAGCCTAGCTTAGCATGGATAATAGCAGGAGAGCTTCAGGGTCATCCAAAGGTCATAAAACCACACCCACCACTTCCTCTAAAGTATAATAATACATCTGGTTTGTTTGTGGATCCAAATTAAGTGACATCAGTTTAGCATTCAGTAGCACTCCTGTTAGCGAACACACGCTACGCTAACAAACTTCATCTAAAACCACCAATAAAGGTCTTTTCATTTCTGATCATTTTAATTATTACATATATAAATGTAAAGAGGACACAAGGCAGTGTATTATTGTGCCTGTCCCAAGCCCCGATAAATACAGAGGGTTGTGTCAGGAAGGGCATCTGAGGTAAACTTTTGCCAAATCAAACATGCGAATCATGATTTCCATACTGGATTGGTATACAGTAATTATATATATATATATACACAGTATAATTTAACATCTTTACATTCATGATAGTTCTTTCCCTTTGTTTCCTCGTGTTAAGCTAGGCTAACCGTGTCTTTATAACTTTTAAAACGCCAACATGAGATTGTCAATCCTGTTAAAACTCAAAGAAAACATCTTTTCTAAAACTTCTGTTGAGTTTATTGTCAGAACTTTAAAATACTCCTAGCATAGCGCTAACATACCAAAGCTAGGCTAGGCTAAATAAACAAAAGACTTCCCATCCTGGACGTCCTGCAGGGCGAAGCAGAAACGTTTGTGTCGTTGATCATTTTGAGGTGATACTGGTTTTGTCTATTCATCGTTAGTGTGTTAGTGGGTGTGGTCGACCAGGTCGGCGTCCATGCATGTCGTACGGCAGCATTCACACGCAACCACGAGACGGCGTCATGCAGCTCTGGATCGTCCTCTGGTCACCGTGGAAACGCTTCACGGGGGAATCTTACAGGCACTTCTTTATCGCACGACGACCGTTAACACCTGGGATCTCAAGGCGAGCATGCAGACGTGTAAATATAGAAACCCTGGAGAAACGTTAAACATTTACTACTTAAAAAAAATAGAACCGCTCGTATATTCTGTACAACATCTCCACATGCATAAAGTATATCAGTGTGTGCAGTAATATAGTGGATATAAGTATGAACACGTATACGGCCAATAGGATAGGAGTGCTGAGCTGATTGGACGTTCAGGTGATTCACTGCTAATCAGATACAATAGAGCCTAGAGTAGAACCTCCACTAGAACCTACAGCAGAACCTATAGTAGAACATACAGTAAACTACAGCAGATCCTCGAGATACGAGTTGAATCCGTTCCCTAACTGAACTCGTAAGTCTAACATTTCTCAATTTAAAAATCATTTAAATCAAATAATTTTAATCAATTCCAGTCTTGTAAAAAATAGCCCCAAACCCTATAAATTATGATAAAAACATTTTTACCAACCAATAGACATGCAGACTTTACCTGTGTATAATAAATTATAAAGTTACATAAACAATAATAAAGACTGAAAAGAAACGTGAAAGTCACAAGAACACACGGCTACGTCTTTACTCCACCAACGAGAACGAGATCCGTACTCACTGACGTCGTATCCATCCGCCAACACGTGGTAAAGAATGAGATCCGTACTCACTGATGTCGTATCCATCCGCCAACACGTGGTGGTTTACTGAAAGACGACTCGTATCTCGGATTTTCACTCGTATGTCAATCAACAATACAGACAGAGCGACAGCTCGTATCTCAAATAAGTCGTATGTTGAGCAGCTCATATCTCGAGGTTCTACTGTACCAAATAGATTGATTATAGGTTTGTAACATGCAGATTTGTAAACAAGAGCTTTGTCTTGTGCAGACAAACGTTGGTAAAAGCAAAATCTAGAACCTTCTTGCTGTAACTTCAACAAATCAGCAGAGAGAGCTACTGAGAAAGACAAAGCTAACGGAAAAGACGCTAACTGGAGAGAAAACTGGGTCCCTGGAGCTAACTGTTTGTCTTTGATTCTGTCTATAAAGTTAAAACCATTCACAAATAAATTTAGAAAAAGCAGGTTTTTGAACATCCGGTCATCGCAGCACTCCTATTCTCCAAGAGAGCTCCGTATACCTGAAGTATCTGCAGCTAAACATGTGACACACGGCATTACACGAGAAGGAATCCGTCCATTGTGCTGTTCAACATGTTGATTCCATCTTAACGACACCAAATATCTGAGTTCTCGTCAGAACAAGGGTTCGCGGTTCTGGACGTTCTTTCCAACGAGCAACACTGTAGGACAATTAATAGCAGGCAGTGTGCAGCCTGTCTGCCGTTAACGGAATTATAAGATTATCCAGAGGCTTGGTTACTTGTGGATTGAAGCTTTTTTTGTTAAGAAACTTCTGAAAAAGTGTCAGAAGAAGGCTGGACATTGGTGAAGTACAATCACAGTCTACCAACAGTCGAAGATCTTTTCCTTACGCTCAACCGAGTCTTTTCAGAACAGGAACCATCAGCCGTTGCAGCGTAGCGTCGTGCACAAAGTAAGGTGGGATATTGCAAGAGACGCGCATAAAGTGATGCACCTAGAATGTGTGCAGGTATAAAAAAATGATTTCATATTTGGGTGATGAATATGTATGTTCCCTTTTGGAAGAACTGGTTTCTCAGCCGACGTGTCGCAGCGAAACAAAGACTGTCTTCAGTCCGGCGTTGAGTCTGGAGGAGGCGGATTTGGGGGTAAACTGAGTTTAAACATTTGTCACGGTCGACTTCCTGAATGGTCATCTCCTTCTTCTCTTCCCGATCTCGCATTCCTGAATGTTTCTTCCACTTCCTGCTCGCACTTCCGTTCCAACATGTCCGACGGGGTTTTGATGTCACCTGCCCGCGAAGCTCCAGCCGTCGCCGTCGCCTCGTGGACCACCAGGGGTCCCAGGCGCCGCCGTCCGTCTCCACAAACAAACACAACCTACCCTCCGGCGGCTTTCTGATGACTCACTGGTTAAATGGATGAGCATTAATGGCGGCATTACCATCACCGCGTTGTACGATTTTACAGCCGCAACTGCCAATTACCTCGCGGAGAGCGAGCGCGGTGGAAAGGAGACGCACTTCCAGGGTAATTGGCTGCGTGTTGTTAACAGCTGCTCGGCGGTATTTAAAGCCTCTTTCAGCTCAGCCCTGATGGCTGTTGAAATGAGCTTTGCTTCGCGGAGGAGATCGAGCCGAGGCCAAATAACATCATTCAGAGGAGGGGAGGGGGGTGTACTCTTCCCAGCAGGGGGGAAGAGTCTCCAGCGTTGAAGTACTTCCTCCCCGTAGGGGCACATGTCGAGAGGAAATGAATGAGGGCTGAATATGAATGAGACGCCTTCACAGAACAACTCCTTCAGGGTTTCATCGCCTCCCTCCGCCGCTGAAAACATCCCGACCAACGCATTCCCAAAGAGACTCCTATCGATTGGTTATCCTCACGTCAACCTGCAGCTTAGTTGTTCCCAGCGTGATAAAGGATGAAACGGGAAGTTTAGATTCACTGGATTTACTTTTGTCTTCCCATTTCTGAGCTGCAGGTTCGTTTGAGTCTCCATTGATGTTTCGCTAGTGAAGACAAGGACCAAATTTACCATTGGAGGTGGACGGATGTTGAACTAACCTATTTATATCTAATCTAAAAAAGAATTACACGAAAAACAAGCTCTTTCCCAGCCAATTAATCAAATGTAAACTTCCGTTTTGCTGTCACGTGACCTCAGGTAAGGCTTTGGACTTGTCTCGGCCTCCAACATAGTCTTGAATCCCCTGAAACCACTTCCTCCATCCTGCATAAACTACCAATACAGTCTCCAACCTTCCCACACAATCAACTTCCTTTCACCTTAAAGCAGAAGTCCGTGAACTTTGGCGCGGCTACGCCTCCAGCAGGACGTGCCAGCGGCACACCTGCTGACCCGGACTCTCCTTCATGTCCTGCCAGTGCAGCTGCTCCTCCTGGCCGCTGCTGTTCTGGCCCATGGCGATCCAGCCCACCATCTCTTTGCGCTTCATGCTGCGGCGGGTGTAGATGGACACCAGCAGAGTGACGTCCGACAGCTGGAACAGCGCCACCTGGAACATGAAGGTCTCTTTGTAGACCGGGTTGGGCTGGCCGCGGCGCACCGACGTCTTGCACCGGGAGATCTCGTGACCGATGGAGTTGAGGAGGATGAGTCGCCCGTAGGTGTCTGGACGGTCAGGGAAAGGGGAAAGCAAACAGGAAGTCAGTCAGTCACTTCCTGTTCTGTTTGTACTCTGATGACTTGTAAAGTTGGATGAAACCCCTTCATAACTCATCCTGTTATTAGTCGACCCGTTGAAGGTCCTGAAAGACATTCCTTCAGTCCTTCAAGACTGTCCTTCAAAGTATTTCATGACGAAACACGTCCTCGGCATCAAATTCACAATCAACTCAATAAAGAATCAACATATTTTCGGGTTCTCGTGTCAACACCCGCCCCCGCCCACCTGGGGGTCTGTTGATGGCCAAGTTTCTGAAGTGGCTCCCCTTGACCAGCTCCACGGACAGACGTCCCGTGGTTCCGTTGTAGGACAGGCCGATCAGGAGCTCGGGGACGCCGCCGTGGGTCAGGGACTGCGTGGATGAGGCGCTGTCGCTCTGAGACACGGCCGACAGGCTCAGCTGGGACCCCACGCTCTGACGGAACACCACAGAAGAAGAAACCGCAGTGAGCACCGGCGACAACAAAAACGACACTTGGCGCGACGCAACGGAGTCACCTTGAGGTTACTGCGAGGCTCCAGCACCAGCGTCTTCTCCATCAGGGCGCCGTCTGGGTCGAGACCACCCAGACGGAGCACCTTCTCCCCCATCATCCGCTCACGGGACATCCGGCCCCCCAGCGCGTACAGACGGAACCTCACGGCCGACATGTGCAGGTCCGACGGACTCAGGTTGGAGAAGCGGAAGCGTTCGTTGAAGTGGGGCAGCGACCCCTTCTGCACCGACGTCTTCTGCCGCTGCTTCTTGGAGGGCAGCAGGACCATGTGGACCTGCCAGGAGTCCATCCCGCTGCGGGCCTTGTCCGGGATGTCCTGGGCCTGGACCACGCAGATCAACAGCTTCTCCGTGCTGGGATTGTACTCCAGGGTGAGGACCAGCTCTCCAGATTTAAAGACTGGCGTCAGCGAGGAGGCGCCGGCGCCCTGGGGCACGCCTTCATCTGGGGGGGGCTGTTCTTGCTGTGGGAAACAAACAAGAATGAAGACGTTAAAGTCTTTTTAAGGCGTTCTTTCTTCTAAATATAGTCTTAAGTCCTCTCACGATGAGAAAATAATATTTACTTGCTTGGCAGGAGTATTTCTTGTCTTGTTTCCACCTGCTTCTAGTCTCTGCGTGAAGCTAAGCTAAGCTAAGCTAAGCTAAGCCATCTGCTCCTGAGATTCCTTCAAACAGTAACAGAAACTGTCACAATCCTGCCATGAAGAAGGTCAGATTAACCTTCTCCTCCTCCTCTCCGTCTCTATAGTTGGCAAACACAACCTCGACAGAATCAAATGTTGATGGAGTGCAGCTAAGTGTCAGTGTAACCACGGTAACCATGAAGGATGCAGGATCAGAACAGAGATGCTGCTGGAGTCTGAAGGTCCACGTCTGACCATTTACTACTTCCTCCACACCACAAGAAATCAATGAATACATCAGCCAATCAAACAGACAACAGCAGGGGCGGCGTCGGTTAGACCAGCGGTGACTTACTTCCTGTTCGCGGTAACTAGGGCAGCGATGTTAGAGTTAAGGAAGAGACACGCAGACTCAGCGTTATTTCCTCTTCCTGAGGAAGAGCTGAACTGGGAAACATCCCAACAGACGGCGGACAGGAAGCAGAACTAATATCAGGAAGCAGCAGGAACAGGAAGACTGACTGGTGGAGGAAGAGGAAGTAGATTTATGACGTCAGTACGAGAAGTTCTGCCACCAATAGAAGAAGAAGAAACCAGGAAACACATGAAAGAGAGGGATTTACCAGGAGGAGCAGTAATACTACATGTGTGCTGAAATACTACTACAGTATTACTATTAGTGTTACTATTAGTGGTACTACAGGTATTACTACTAATATTAGTACTAGTATTAGTACTAGTATTACTGCTACAATACTACTACGACGATGACTATTACTACTAGTATTACTACTATTACTAGTATTTCTACTAGTATTACTACTATGACTGGTATTACTATGATAACTAGTATTACTACCAGTATTACTATTATAACTAGTATTTTAACCAGTATTACTACTATAACTAGTATTACTACCAGTATTACTACTATAACTAGTATTACTACTAGTATTACTACTATAACTAGTATTACTACTAGTATTACTACTATAACTAGTATTACTACTAGTATTACTACTATAACTAGTACTGTGAACAGAAGATGAATGTGTTATTTTCTATTTCCTGACCACAAACACAACCGACCACACCTGTTTGTTGTTGTGTTCGCTTTGTTTACTTGTTTACTTAAACAAGCACACATCATGGAGTTAGCATAATTGCTAGCAGCAATGGTAACACTGATATTAGCATTAGCGTTAGCATCGGCAGAGCTGCTACACAACTGTATAAAAAAACTGCAGCTACAACCGTTTTCTGACGCTTTTCAATCTGATAGTGTAACCTATATCTGTGTGTGTGTGTGTGTGTGTGTGTGTGTGTGTGTGTGTGTGTGTGTGTGTGTGTGTGTGTGTGTGTGTGTGTGTGTGTGTGTGGGAGGCGTTTACTGCTCAGATTGCTTCCAATTTAAGTGGATTCGGTGACTAGGAGGTTGTTAGATTCTAACATCTCTGTTCTCCTACACCAACAACCCCCCCACAGACACACACACACACACACACACACACACACATTATTATTATTCATCAGCTTCTGTTTGTTACCATCACACCGCGGCGAGGAAAGGATGGATCAACTGCTGAAAGAAAACCTCAAGGGGAGTTTGTTTCTTCCAGATCAACCAGAGCCGAGCATTCTGGGTAATGTCAGGGGCGCAGTCAGCTCTCTGACCTCTGAAATAAATCCTGCCCTGTTGGGTTTCTTTGGTTTGTTTGATTGTTTCTTGTGGGCGGAGTTCGCTAAAGTTAGCACAAAATTGCATGAGGCAATTTGTGTAATTTGATTGGACAGTTTAGATGAGGTGGGTGGAGTCTGTGACGACATGAAGCTGCAGTACCTCAGGGCTCCAGGTGGAGGAGCTGTCCGTGATGCTGTTTCTGTTCAGGTCGATGACCTCTGCCACCTCACCGCCATCTGCAGCCTGTTGATTCACGCTCGGGGCGGAGCTGGGGGCGGAGCTGGGGGCGGAGCTGGGGGCGGAGCTGGGGGCGTCGCCCGACAACTCCTGCAGGTGGGCGTCGTCCACAGACGCCCTCTCCTTCTCCTCCACGGCGGCAGACAGCGGGTCCTGGAAACCCTCCTTGGTGTTAGCCTCCATTTCTGCAGTGGGAAGGCAACAGGGTAGGAAATTCAGCATTATGCCCCCTGGTGGTCGGGATTAAATCTGTGGGCGTGAGGACAGGCATTTTGAGACGGTTGGGTAAGAGGCGTTCAAGTCACAAAGACAGAAAACCGTTTTTTGAACCACATCCCAGAATCAGGATCGGTATACAGGAAGTCCTCAAGATACAAACATTCATAGATATGAACAACTGCGCCGTCCGACTATTGTAGTTCCCCTTCCTGCCACAACCCCCGCCGAGCAGCGTTCCTGTAGGAACCAATGTTGTCCTCCTGTAGGAACTAAATGATGTAGGAACCAATGTTGTCGGGTCAGGTTTCTGACAGGAAGCATTAACCGACGCTAACGCTGAACTCTGAATGTTTTCTAGTTGATGTTAACTATTGGTGGATTAACTGAGAAACTTCATGAAATCAAACAGACATCAAACATAAAGGGGCGTGTCTGACTTTAGATGAGCAGGAAGTGACATCAGCGCCTCAGACATTCACCTCAGTGTGGTGGAACACCTCAGTGGATTTTTTGTTGTAGAACTTTAGTATTTAGAGTAGGAATGACATTTCAATGGAGATTAGAGATTGAGATTTAATAAATAACGATTTACGAACAATTCATCTTACAAACAGCCTCTCTGAACCATTAGTGTTCATAGGTTGAGGACTTCCTGTATCCATCTCCTGCATGTCAGATAAAAGTTCAGATAGAACATCAGCTGACGATCCTCCCAGCTGGTAACTGGAACCAGAACCAGACGATCAGCTGATCTGACAGTGACTCATTGAACCTCTGAAATGCCCCGAGTTCAGACTGACAGGCCGAACAACACTGGAGCTGATCGTCTGCTTTGGTCTGACGGCTAATTGAGTCTAGAGCTCAAAGCAGCAGAGCTAACCTGGTTTGGGAGCGTTGTGTGTTAGCGGGGGCGATATTGTGTCATCCGTCACACCGTGACCTTTCTGGAGACGGAGTCGCTCGGAGGACGGAGCGTACCGCCAACAAATCAAAGCAATTCCCTCCGGTCGGGTCGTCATTAAGGAGTGTTAGCTTAAACCAGAGTGAGTCACCGGTGTGTGTGTGTGTGTGTGTCGCGCCATCACTGACATGTACAGGGTGACCCCGCCCCAACGGTGTCACCGCCCACCAACCACCAGCTGCTAATCTGAACTCAGTTGCCTCCCGTCAGCTAATCAGTCTCAGCAGAGTCATCAGCCACCACCACCACCATCCTATGGAGAGATTAGTCTTCCTGCTGCTCTGGCTATGTGTTAGCACATTAAATGCTAACACTCCCATGAATCTTTTAGCAGTGCAACGATCTCTGTTTGGTTTGGATTGTTGGGTGGGAACATCATCAACCACGCAGTTTAAATCTGCAGACTCAAATGATAATCCAGGTTATGTTTTACTGCATGTTGGGATTACCAATAATCACATTTTCAGGAAGGAAACTTTAGGAAGTAAATGGTCCAGATTCCTTCTCTGAATGCTGAGTTTGATCTTCCTGGTTTTTTAGAAACACCTTCCTCTATCTGTCATCGGTTAACGGAGCCGTGAACAGTCCTCTAACTTCATGCTCAGTGCTTTACTGCCTATAATCTGCAGTTAAAATTTAATCTGTGGCCTCTGGGCTCGTTGGAAACTGGAAGGATTAGAGGCGGTTTGGTGTTTAAGTCAAGGTGAGGTCAATCTGTTCTGGAATAAGTTGATTGAACTTTAGTCTCTAGACCAGTGGTCCCCAACTTTTCTTCCACCATAGACCAGTACGGACTGACCCATGGACCGGTACTGGTCCACGGCCCAGGGGTTGGGGACCACCACTCTAGAAATAGCAGTGACTTTTGAGTTTTGGGGTGAACTTTGACAGAATAGAAACTCGACCTTCGCAGTCCGATGGCTCCGTGCTGCCCTCTTCGTGGTCTGACAGGCGGCTGAATTTGTGGCGTTTGTTCAACGACTGTTGCGTCTGCTGCTCGCCGCCGATTTTGGCCGTCGCACGAAAACTGTGCGAACGGGTCACCGAGATCTCAAACTGTTTGAGGACCTCCTCTTCGGAGTCAGAGGAAGTGGTGTCGTCGTGGTCTCCGTTGTCGCCGAAGCTGTTCACTGGAGAAGGAGACCAGAGAACAAGGAGGGGGGAGAGGAGACGAGGAAGGAAGGGGAGGAGAGGAGACGAGGAAGGAAGGGGAGGAGAGGAGGCAACCAGGAAGAAAGGAGGTAGAATTAATACTTAAGGAGGGAAGAAAGGAATGCCTGCAGGCAGCACTGAGGGCTGAAAAACAACGCCCGCCGGACGGAGGGTCACTCCTTCCACATCATTACTGGACCGTAATTGGATAGCAACAGGAGGAAGGAGCGATGTGCACAGGTCGCCATCCCTACCGGAGCAATCACCATGGTTACGGATGGAGCAAGAATCTGCTCACTGAGTGGGCGGGGTCAGAGGACAAACGCCGTGACAGGTGGACCGAGAGGAGGAGGAGGATGATGGTCATGCATATAACGGCGGCGGCGAACGAGAACACCAACAGCAGTGAAATGACTGATGCTTGAACTCTAACCCTTAAATAAATCGCCATGGTAACCCGTCTCCTGAGGCTCCGCCTCCTTTCAGTCACTCCTGATCGATCAGGAAATGATTCCAGTTTCTCCTGAAGCCGCTTCAACGTTCTGCTGCTTGTTTGTTTCATTTTTTTAACGTCGTCGCTCCTCTTCCTTGTTGGTTCTGTGTTCCTGAGGTTTAATAATTAAATCACGTGTTCCATAAAATCCCTCGTCTGCTTTAGCTGAAGTAAGAACAGGAAGTGCTCCAATATGGAAATGAAGTTGTATTTTTCTATGTTTTCCTTTAGCTACCCTTGATTTTTTAGATTTATTTATTGATTTGCATGTTTCTGGGATCTTCTTTAACATTTGGTATAAAAACCACGTGAGGCTGAAGCCATAATCGATTAAATGAGGCGTTACTGAACTTCACCTGATCGCTTCTGACAGCGTTAACTTCTCTTAGCTCTGAATCCGCCTCACCGACTCGAACATGATGGAACTTTTCCTAAATCTACGCCTTCAGTTCTTTAGTTTTTCGACTCGAGCTGTGAATGTCGGCGGTGGACGTGATAGTTTTAAAGCGTAGCGGCCCTACCTCCTGCTCCGCAGCTCCGGATCGGTTTGACTCCAAACAGGATGTTCTGTTTGCTCAAGTGGAAATACCAGAGACTCCACCTGCTGCAGGTGAGAGCAAACAAAGCAGCGCCGCGTCGGCAAACACGCCGCCCGCTCCTGCCCCGCTGGAGGAATGGGATCTGAGGGCCGGTTCTGGAGGAGTTCTGCCGACCCCAGCGGGTTCTGAACCAGCCCAGTTTGAATTCAGCTTCATTTCAACTCTGATCCAAACTGAGTCTGTGTGTCTGAGGATAAAGCCAGAGGCTAGCTTAGCTTAGCTTCACTTCAGAGGATTCTGAGGAGGTGAAACCAGAAAAATGAGAATGGAAAAGAAAAGTCAACACAGAACAAACTGAATAAAGAGAAGAAAGGAGGATGAGGAGCAGAGGAGATGAAGAGCAGAGCTGCAGGGCCCAGAACTGAACTCAATAGTTACCTGTCTGCTAAGCCCCGCCCCCCACACCACACACCCCGGTTACTGTTGCTACGCCTGCCGGAATTTCTGTTCTTGCAAAACTCATCAGAAAAAGAACAGAAGCTGAATAAACATTGACATGGAAGAGAAAACAGTTTGCACCTCCAGCAGCTTCAGCTGAAACGTTCTGCAGAAACAGATCCTGAGTTCCTGAGAGACACGAAGAACCTGAAGGAGTCCAACTGTTAGCCGTTAGCTGGAGCTTCATCATAGTCCTCACCCTAACGTAACTATCTTTAACCCTACCCTAACTTGAACCTGAGCTCTACCCTGACTAACTCTAATCCTACCCTAAACCTAACCCCTGACCCTAAACCTAACCCTAAACTTAACCCTAACCCTAAACTTAACCCTAACCCTAAACCTGAATGTAACCCTAAACATAACCCTAAACATAACCCTGAACCTAAACCTACCCCTAAACCTAATCCTACCCCTAAACCTAATCCTAAACCTACCCCTAAACTTAACCCTAACCCTAAACTTAACCCTAACCCTAAACCTGAATGTAACCCTAAACATAACCCTAAACATAACCCTGAACCTAAACCTAACCCTGAACCTAACACTAACCCTTAACCTAACCCTAAACCTGACCCTAATCCTAACCCTAACCCTAAACCTAATCCTAAACCTACCCCTCATCCTAAACCTAATCCTAAACCTACCCCTAAACCTAATCCTACCCCTAAACCTAATCCTAAACCTACCCCTTAACCTAATCCTAAACCTACCCCTAAACCTAATCCTAAACCTACCCCTAAACCTAATCCTAAACCTAAACTTAACCCTGAACCTAAACCTAACCCTGAACCTAACACCAAACCTTAACCTAACCCTAAACCTGACCCTAATCCTAACCCTAAACCTAATCCTAAACCTACCCCTAAACCTAATCCTAAACCTACCCCTAAACCTAATCCTAACCCTAAACTTAACCCTGACTTAAACCCTGAAAGCTGCTCCAACAGTTTTGCAATCAGAATTATTGACACCAGCTGTAAACTGTTTGTTTGTTTTGGTGACACCAGAGTCCTGTCCCATAAAGCTGGATTAACCTAGTCAGGCTTCCTCTTCCTTATCTGGCTTCACTTAACCAGACATCCGCCCTCCAGATTTCCGGTACCATAAAGCCGGCTATCAACTCACTAATTCAATCCAGACTTGTCCACTCTAGATCTGTGCGCGCTCACATTAAAAGGGCGGAGTTTGCTGCATGCGACCAATCACAAACATGCAACAAACCGGCTCGAGACGCATATTTCACAACGGAGGAGCAAACAATAATAATTAATAAATACGATCAATACAAATCAATAATCCAGCAATCAGCAACACAGCTGCAGCTGCCAAACGGAGCAAGGATCTCTGGGAAAACATGGCCGACTGCGTCAATGAGGAAGTTAGTGCCATTATATTATTACTGCCCCACTATGACTGCACTTGTGTATCTGACTACAGTAACATGTGTGTGTTCATACATGTGTGTGTGAACCACATGTTTGGTTATGACATGTGATCGTAGCCCCGTGACCTTATGAACAGCTCTACGTACTGTGTTCTTCAGTGGTTTTTGGCAGGGGCTGTTATACCTGCTGATCTTATCCTGAACTTATCCTACTCCGGAGCAGGGTAGGTGTTCAGCATAGGTTACCGTGACAACGTAGCCCAATACAAAGTCAGCCACCTTCATGGTACCGAAAAGTCAGGGTTAAGCCTGAAGTTATCTGGCTAAGCCGTGATCCAGCTTTAATGTACAGGCCTCAGCTGTAAACACATTTGTTTGTCATCCTGTGGGCAGACAGAAGCAAACGATCTGCTGCTCCTGTGAAGAACCAAACTAAACCTGAGAGACGTCTCGTCTGCGTTTCTTTTCTCTACTCTTGAGTTTTTGTTCAAGGTTTTCAGTGAATATTTTTTATTTTGTGCTCCTGTAGAGTTTCATGAGTCACCAGCGCTCAAACACCACGTCACCCCCCCCCCTGAAGAGAGTTAGGCTCTCTCTCTCTCTCTCTGCTGCAGAGATCACACAGGTTATGTAAAAGTCTTTTGGAAGAAAGACTTTTATCAGTAGAGTTGTGTCATCAATGAGCTCTTCTTGTCATTTGGAAAACAGAATTTGTTGAATATTTTTGGTTTTTGTGGAACTTTTTTTAATCACATTTTTTTAGTCTAATTTCATTTTGACTGATTTCCTGTAAATTTGATCTTTTTTATTCAGTTTACACCCATCGTTAGCATCAGCAGGTCGTATTTTCCAACGTACTTCATGAAAACCACCTCCTCAGTGTGATCATATGTGTTTTACACACGTATGACTCATTAGCGGCAAACTAGCATATTGCTAACTGGCGTGTAAGTTGATCCAAATGAAGGTTTAGCCAAAATTAAGGCACAAAATGTCACCTTTTAACATTCAAACCTTCTATTTAGGTCTTTAAATGAAGCCTAAATAACCGTCACTGTTAGTGGATAGAAGTGTCACCTGGTGCAGGGCGTGGCCGTCAGCTGAACAGGTGAACCTACAACGGCTTAGTGTGTTCCTTCATTAACATGCTAATGGATGCTAATGCTAGGACTTAGCTGAACACGCGTCCACACACCCGGACACAACAGTTTGTGGCGCCGCCATGACGTCACATGACTTCAAACCGCCGGACGTCGTCGTCATGGCGACCATAAACACACAACAGGTTCCTGCTGAGGTCGGTCTTACTGAGTCCGTGCCGCACCCCCCGGCGTCTCCTCTTGCAGTGGCCTTGCTGCTCCAGACAGGGAAGCCCCCCGACGCGCGAGAAGCACAGCTTCTTGTTGATGAAGAGGAAGAGGACGGCCAGCGCCACGATGACCACGCCCACCGTGGACAGGAAGCCGATGGCCTCCGGGGTGACTGGCAGGAGGAGCGAGAGGGGACACACAATGACACACTGATCAGACCACACAAACAGACAGTCTGGGTGCACACACACACACACACACACACACACACACACACACACACACACACACACACACACACACACACACACACACACACACACACACACACACACACACACACACACACACACACAGAGTACGCATGGTACACGTGATACACACAGACAGAACGGTGATACTTTAGTATTTGTGTTGCCTTCAGGGACTCAAACAGAAGTCAGTGCAAAAAACAGCCACAGTAGAAGAAGGACTGGATTGACATGCTAGCATTACCCCCCACCCCCACACACGACCCCCCCGAGAGCTAAACCTGATACAGAAGAGGCAAAATGAACGAATGATGGTGGCGGCGGTGGATGGATCCATCAAATGCAGGGCTTTGACCCACAACTCATCCATTTGTGTCCCGAAGGAAATAAAATGAGTTCAGGTTAACCTCAGCTAACGTCGCTAACCGGCTCCAGGCTGACCAGTCCATAAACATTCCCACTCATTATTAATGAACACATTTTAATAATATTTGGTTAATTTGAACCTATTTTAAGTTGATAAATAATTAAATGTTATTTTTCAATATAGCCCAGAAAAATCGTCTCCGTCTCGTCTTCATCTCTTCTTCCTCATCGTGGGTCACGGGGGTTGCTAGGGGCTAATAATATGATATTATATGTTTTATTCTGATTTATTGTACACTAACATGATATTAAGTGTTTTAATGGTTTACTAAAACCGTTAAGAACACATAACACTGATGATTCCAGTTTGATTTAGATTTTTCCGTGTATTTCTGAAAACTGTCAACTGGAGAATGACGTGACTCAAAATTATGTAAACTGAGTTTTACCTGGATTTGGACTCATGTTCTGCACATAACATGTTTTGTTTTTAAGGCAGTGTAATTATTTTATGATTTTATGCTAAATCAAAGCGACATCTCCGACACATCACTTATTCCTGGTGGAATAAAGCAGATAAAATAGGAAGAAACAGAAACAAAGTGAATGTCATTCAGAGGTACGTCTGATAAAAGAGACAAAACACAACGAGATAAAAGCTGATCAGACGGGGGGAAAGTGGCACAAAGTGTACTACTCTGCTCTCAATGAGGCGTCTGACACTCGTTCAGATGAATAGATCAGAATAATGGTGATGGGGGGGGGCACTGTCTCCCGTTTCCACAGTAACGTTTCAGTAAGAACTGAATCAATGGGAGCGAATGGAGACGACTATTCATCTTGTAGACCGAGTGTGTGTGTATGTGTGTGTGTGTCTGAGGATTAGCCACAGTTTGAAAATCAATAATCAATTTTCCACCAAAATAACTCCTCTGCTCCTGAACGCAACGCGATGCGTTCAGGAGCATCTGTTCACTGGAGCGTTCCTCTCAGCTGCTCCGTCGGTCGGACACTGAGTCCAGTGTTCCTGTGTGCATCCAGATGGACAGGAAGAGACACACACACACACACACACACACACACACACACACACACACACACACACACGCTATCGAACTGACCTTGTGCTAACTTTTTAGCGACATCTCATAACTATCAGAGCAATTCTACAACAAAAAATTTAAATTTTCAAAAAAAAGCTGATCTGGATCCAGATCACCTGACTCAGACCGTCCAATCAAAACGGGCTAAAGCCATTTTTAGCATTAGCTAAATGTTGAAAATTTTTGAATAATTTTTGTGTGGGATACGCCCACTACTCTTTGGCAGTAAACATTTAGCAAATGCTAAGGTTAGCTGTGCAACAGACGTGGAATCGCGGAGATGTTTTACATTGTCTGAAGGACGATGCGTTCTGTTTTTACCGGCTCTGGTTGTCATGACGACGTGATTCAGATTCCAAACTGTTAGAATAACCCAACATCAAAGCCTTTTCGTCTCGTCTCATTGTTTGCGCATTTACATCGGAATGAGATTAGAGACACCTGGAATAATCTGCGTGAAAGCTAGACTGAATCAGAGAGGATTGTGGGAGTTTAAAGAAAAAACTAGGACAGCGTTGGTACACAGGTAGACGTCGGCTTACGACGTTTACAGTTCAATCATTCTCGATTATACGTAGGTTTAAAAAGAAAAAACAAATACAGGGAAAACTAAAAATCAAGTTGACGTCATCTTTATCTATCTTTTTTCTGTACTAAATTAAAAAATAACAACTAAATGTTTGTCAGCTTATAATAGATTCATATTAACCAAATGTTATTAAAATACATTAATAAGTTCAGGACAGAACTGTTAATGTTATCTACATTAATTTCATTTACGTTGCATCTCCAGGAACCGTTAACGACGTTAGCCGCTAACGGTTGTTTAACATGGTGATGCATTAAAGCCAAACTAATTAATTAATGCTAACGAGGATTAAGTCGGACGTCCCTGGAAGCCGTCGGATCAGAATCCTGAGACAGGGGCCGAACCGTAGAATTCGTGCCGCTGCTAATCCCTTAGCATCACGGCGGCGAGCGGCGGGAGTGTCCGTGAATACTAAACGCTGATCCCTGATTACGATGCAGCGCCGACTTCTCCCGACTCTGAAGCGAGGAGAGAACTTTGATGTGAGCGTTGGATTAGGAGGGAGACGCGGCGGCGGCGAAGGCTGAGATGTTAGCACTCATTAGCGCAGAAACGACGGCGAGGAGGAGGAACCACGAGCTTTGTGGTGTTGTTATGTCGACTTCTTCAAATGAATAAAATAATGCCGCCCCACCCCCCATGTGGGTTCACAGTGAGGTCACTCACTAATGAGGGCTGTGATGTTGTGTGTGTGTGTGTGTGTGTGTGTGTGTGTGTGTGTGTGTGTGTGTGTGTGTGTGTGTGTGTGTGTGTGTGCGTGTGTGTGTTTGTGTATTCTATTCAGAAGGATATTCGGAAGGATACGTAACTTTACATCGCTAACATTAGCGCTGTCCCACAGATGAGAAAGAACAAGGCTAAATGTAGCCACACTGGCAACAAGCTAACGGAGGTAGACGAGCTAGGAAGCTATGCTACAAATCATCGTTTATAGTAAGGTGCTGCCTGTTAGGGTGAGAAATGAAATGAGATAGAAGATGAGATGAGATGAGATGAGATGAGGTAGAAGCTGGGATGAGATGAAGTAGAAGACTAGATGAGATGAGGTAGAAGATGAGATTAAAAGCGATAAAAGATGAGATGAGATAGAAAATGAGATGAGGTAGAAAATGAGAAGAGATAGGAAATGAGATTGAGGTAGAAGATGAGATGAGGTAGAAGACGAGATTAAACGAGATAGAAGATGAGATGAGGTAGAAGATGAGATGAAATGATAGAAGATGAGATCAAGAGAGATAGAAGACTAGATGAGTTAAAAGATGACATGAAATGAGATGGATGATTTGAGATGAGATAGAAAATGAGATGAGGAGTGGAATGTCATCTGCAGTCAGGACTGTTAGTTTGAGAAAACAAGCAACTCAAAGACGTCCAGCAGCGTCTTCCTTCCTCCTCCTCTCTGCTCCTCCCCCTCTATGCTCCTCCTCTCTGCCCCTCCCCCTCTATGCCCCTCCCCCCCTCTGCTCTTCCTCCTCCAATTCTGAGGGATAAATGTGAAAACTCCTCTCATGTTTTTTATGGTCCTAACACTACATTACCCATGAGCCTCAGCTACACCGGCTATAGGAAAACAACTACTTTCAGACGACAGTAAATCCTTCCTCGGTGATCCCAGTTTAAAACCAGAAACACGACAAATGGAACACACTTCCCCGCTGCGGGCGTGACATCATCCAAACACGTTTTCGGGACCGGATTCCATCGCCGACGTCGATTTAGACAAACTACCTCCAACAAGCCCCGCCTAAAAAACCCCCACGTACCGCCACGCCCACCGCGGTCGGTCGCGTGATCACCTGGGTAGAACACCCAGTAGTCCGGGTCGGAATGCCACGTCGTCATCTGTCCCCAGTGATCGGAACACGTCCAGCCTGGCTCAGTCGTCGCAGGAACGCCGGATCGATCTGGGAGGTTTCCTCCGACTGTTTGCCTCGATGTTTAAACTCAAACACTCAAACTCTGCTGGCAGCGATCACACCGAGTTAACAAATCACACCTGAAAACGTGACCTGTTGCCATGACTACGGAGTAACAGGGAGACTGCCCCCTTCAGGTCAGGGTTAGTAAGTCAGGCTTTAGAGCCCGGTGTGATTCCGGGCCTTCGCCGAGTCACTATCAGGTCGTACCAGTCGGGGGCGGGGCTAATAATTATACGGAGGATAACGTCGGTTTCCGTTTCCGAAATTCCGACAAAAACGTTTCTGCCGCTCCGCAAAACGCGATTCAAACCTGCTGAAAACATCTTTACAGCTTCTGTTATCAGCAGTGGAAACACGCCGCTTTGGCCACGCCCAGTTCAGAGCGATCATGTGACCCCGCTGAACCCTACGACATTGTTGTTGTTGTCGGGACGGGAGGTCGAATCAACCCAGAAACATCAGGACATCATGTTTTCAGTCTAACTCACACACACACACACACACACACACACACACACACACACACACACACACACACACCTGAGAATCATAGTTTCCCTGGAAACAGCCCCGTTGCTCTATTAAGCTATAATGAGTGTGCCTTTTCCCACCCACGTGTAAGAAGGTCTCATGTTACCATGGCGCCGTCTGTCTGAGCGTCCTGATTGGCCGGGAGGATGAGAGGATCTCAGGGTTGAGATGAAGAGAAGATGAATGAGAAAAAGAAGAAAATGAGGAGGAAGAGGAGGAGGAAGAGGAGAGCAGAACGCCACCGGGGGCTAACGCTGAGTTCACGCCCGCCAAACACGACTGCTATGGACTCTAAACACAACATCACCGTGGAAACGGCTCAGACGCTTCTGAAAATGAACTGATGATGATGATGATGATGATAATGATGATGATGATGGTGATGATGGTTCCTGTGATCCACATCCAGGGTATGACCCACCTTTGACCCAGCTCCGACCCCCCGAACATAAAATAAGACGGATCAAAGCTCAGATATTAAATTGTGGGGGTTTTTCTTCTCTATATTTTTCTCACCATAATAATTTTTTTTACATTTATTTAATTTTCAAAAAAAAACTTTTTTTGTTGACCTCAAACCTTTATTTAACCAGGCAAGCAATTAAGAACAGGTTCTTATTTACAAATGCAGCCTGAGCTAAAAGCAGTGGTTCTTAGAGGTGTGGGGGTGGGGAGGAAGGCTAAAATAAACACAAAGATATACATTTTAAAGCTGCTCAAATCAGATGTATAGAATTATGTATAGATGTATAGAATTAATTTATAATCCCAAACCCAAAAACCAGGTTGATAGGATTCAGATGATCATCGCTCTGAAGGAGTCGTGTAAAATTTATTTATTTAAAACGTATTTAATAGAAGTAAAAAAAAACGTGATTAACTTATTCATGTAACTTCTTCATGTTAATAAATGTGAATCTCTTAAATCTAATGAGGGAAACTGAATTCAAGTCCGACTGAACCAGATTGACGCTGTGGCGCCATCTGCTGGTGACCGGATGAACTTCAACGTAAATCAGACAAACTCCAATAAAACTGAATTTATGGTTAAAAAGCTCAACAGAAAAACAACAAACCGACACAAATCCGGATCAAAATCCTCAAAGTTTTACTTTAAGGATTCAAGAGGGACAAAAAAAAATTTCTTTCTGCGTTGACGTCACACAGAATTTAAAAAAAGGTCACGACCTCATCGTCACCTGGAAGCTGATTGGCTTCCAGGGAAAACATGTTCCAAACATTTGCCTCACGCCGACCAGCAGCTATTAGCTGACGCTAACGCTAACTGAAACAACAGGTCCAGTCGGAGTTGTTGAGTCTGAGCGGGACGGGGTGGAAAAATTGCGAAGAATAAGCTAACTAGCTAGAGTTTCTAGCATTGGCAGGTTATGTTGGTTTGACCTTGCAGGCCACCGTACACTCGTCTCGGTGTTTTATTCCATTCTCACTCCTCAGGTCATCAATTTGACGACGACAACCAAACGACTGAATATCAAATGAAACAGAGGAGCCACATTTAAAATATCAAAATTTAAATTTTTAAGTCCCTAAAATGAATTTTGGTTTGAATCGCTCACAGTTTTCGATCCGTGTCAAGCGGAACTTGTCCGTACTCCAGACTCCGGCGACCATCTCTTTTTCTTCTTCTGACGCCGGTTTGGTCTTTAAATTCCCAAAACATCACAAATCGTTCTTCATCCCTCTGTCCTCCTCTTCCTCACATCGAATCGGAACCAACAAGAACCAACAAGAACCAACAAGAACCAACAAGAACCAACAAGACGTGACGCACTCCAAGAAGGACGTCCGAGGAAAAAAAAAGTGCCAGGAACCAAATGTTCTTTTGGAAAAATGAGAATTTCCCAAAATCCTCCTGGTTGTTGTCAGAAACGCGAACTGAACTGGGAGGTTCTGGACGTTTGTTCAGGAGAAACTTTTCATTTCATTAAACGCTGACAAACATCAGCTGATGACTCAGCAAATACGACTCCTGCTAATGCGAGTCGGTGTTTAGCGTTTGGCGTTTTGTTTTGCTAATGGCGTGCTGAACGCTCCTCAAACAGTTTGTCGTGAGGCGTTTGCAGACGGCGTGTTTGTTTGAACTCTGCTGGACCTTCCGGCTTTATTCGTTTATCTTAGTCGCACAGAATCGTCATGACGACGAAAACAAGTCCAGCGGGTCGACTAAGTCAACACGAAGTCAGCGGACGTCCGAGGCCGCCGCCGCCGGGGCGTCTCGGGTCTGACACGGGGGCAAAACAAGAAGCTGGGGGGTAATCACAGTCAGGAAGGGGCGGGACTACTAGACAGGAAACAGGAAATGACCGGATGGACCGCCGCCCGTGGGAGCAGCTCGAACCCCAACAATCAGACGTCCACAGCGCCTGACGGGAAATAAGTCCCTTCATACAGGAAGTGACTTAGAAAGACGACTTAAGCTTCAACCGACTTCAACCGACTTCAACCGACTTCAACCGACTTCAACCGACTTCAACCGACTTCAACCGACTTCAACCGACTTCAACCGACTTCAACCGACTTCAAGCCGCTGGGAGACGAAGAGTTAACTGATAAATACGTTAATACGATTAAAAATTAAAAATATTAATTCAAGTTGAATCCTATTGATCTACAGCTTGAATCACCATGGCAACGACTCCTTCTTGTGCTAAATATGTGTGTGTGCGTGTGGGGGGGTGTCTTTGGGAGTATATATCGCCCCCTGGTGGACAGGTACCAGAATTCAACTTCAAACCATTCGACTGCAATCGTCTCATCTTAAGTCGTTTTTCCATCTTGTGGGTCACATGGGTTGTTGGGACCAATCCCAGGTGGCTATGGGTGACAAGCGGGGTACACCCCGGATTTAACGCCAGAGTATCGCAGAGACTTTGAGAATCTAAATCTCTGAAAACATCTTTCCTGGACATCAGTCCGTCTGCGGGGCAAAGACAGGAGAGTCTGGAGTCCATCAGGCCCGACAGGAACCTCCGCCTGTCAGTCAAAAGCCTGGGCACACAGAACCCAAACACAGAACCAGTCTAACTGGACCAGAGAACCAGAAACAGCCCCTCTGGTTTAATGGAGGACAGGAAGTCCTCACATTCCGTCCTCTCAACAGTGGACTTCCTGTTCGGAGGGGGAAGACACTTCCTGTCACATCCCATCATTCCTAGAAACCTGATCCCACTCCTGTCCAGCGCCACCTGCTGGGCTGGAGGGTTCCGCCGTAGACCCGCCCCCCTGGAGTCGGACTTCCTAACCAGTGGACGTCCTCATTGGTCCCACCTGACCCAGCTCGGGTGGTAAAAACCCCGCCCACTTAACGGAAGGTCGGGGGTTCGAGTCCCGCCCCAACGAAGGATCAAATCCAGAAGAATTTCACTAAAAGTCATCAAATAAATCAAAATAATCACAAATACTTCATTGATCCCTTCAGATGATTGATATCAGACTGAAGGAGTAAATATTAATTTGTTAATTTAAGAATATTTACATGGGATTAAAACTGATCACCTACAGGCTCCTCTGGTTAATATTGATCATGTGGATCTTTATTCCTTTATGTTTATTCCATTACTTCCTGCTGTGTGACGGACCTGGAATAAAGACATCTGAATATTTCTTTATGTCCTTTATGTAAACTCAAACTACAGAGTGTTGTTAAATAAATGTAGGGGAGGAACTGTTACAGGTTTGATGCTCAATTTAAACAACCCATTATTATTGATTTATTGATTATTCCTGTTTTACCTCCTGTATCGGTGCATTCCATTTAACAAACAGGAACTTGGAGAATTCCACGATTGACAGCTGGATGATCATGAATAATAAAGTCTAATGGAGCTCCAGGCCGAGAAAAACATGTTTCTGCGTCAGAAAACCATATGAAGAAGAGGATTATAATCCCATCGGGATGATCAGGATTATTTGATGATGAAGGCCTGCGGGAACCGAACAGGTTGATTTTATGGAGCACCCCCCCCCGCCCCCCCAGGGGGGGTACCGACCACCATACATCCGTTATCGATCGGTATCAATCAATAATTAGGCTCCAATCCTAACCTGGCCTACGCATCCCGCCGCTCGAGCGGACGAACCCCAAACGGAGACCCGCAGAAAACACGCACCCCGGCGGCGGCAGGCCGGCCGGGGGGGCCCGCGGCGCGGGGACGGGACTACTTACTGTCCGAGGACATGGCTGCGGTCGGTCGTTCCCTCAGGCGGACGGCGGAACCGGGCGTGTGATCGTCGGAGCAGAGGCGGCAGCGACCGCGCCGCTCCTCGTCCTCCAGAGCAGCGCGTCTGATGCGGCAGCGCGCAGACGCCTTCACGGACCGTAGGAAACACCAGCGCTCAGCGTGGCGACGCGAACGTCCTTACCGAAATGAGCTCGTTTAACAGTACACAGTGAGATTTGTGTTGAAGTTGTGAAGTTTATTTCTCGGAATTCTGATTCTAGACACTTTAAATTCTGAATTGTAAAAATTTAACGGCCGGAATCTACAGAAAAATTAAGTTTTATCTAGTTCCAGCAAGTTAGCATGGCCACTGCTTTACTATAATTAAAATTACAGTATTTTTATTAACTATTTTGTAAACCTTAGTAACTTATTAAATGAGTAATGTTGCTAAATTATCTATGGACAATAGTCAGTTATAGGTTAGCATTTGGATAAATTAGCTCACCTGGTCTAGCAGAACTTCTGTTTTTAGAAGAAACTAAAGTAGCATCACAAAAACTACATTTCCCATGAATCTGATGGGCAATGCTTAAAAGTGGTAATTAACTAATTGGGCAATGGTAGAGTGTAGTTTATTGCAATGTTTAATTCCATGCATTATGAAATGTGTGACCTTAAAAAATTTTTAAAAAAAAATTGAAACCACAACCAAAATTTTTCCCAGATTTAAATTGTCTTGACTAAAAAGAGCTTCACGTGAAACAAAATTGATAATTATAGAATTTTTAAAAAAAAATTATTTCATATAAAAGAAACATTTTAAATACCACAAACAAAGTTATTAATGATACAGAATGGAATCCATTTTTAATTTTACAGATTCTGCTGAGTGATAAACTTGAGGGACATTTTTGTTCCTGTTTACTCTGCTAAAAATTGTGTAAACATGTAAACACAATCTCTGCTTCATTGTTGACCCTGAACTTGAAAGCTGCAAATAAAAAAAATCTTTCTGAATTCAAGAGAAGCAGAAAGATCAATTTTTTATCAACAGACAACTTTGTTTTGACATCATTCTTAAAAATTAAAACATTTTAAAACGTAAAAACATTGACATTTTCACAAGTGGAAGCACAATCTTCCAGATTATAAAAAAATATTTCTAAAATAATAACAGTGAAACAAACAGCAGCTCCTGTCGTGATGCCTTCAGGAACACTGGAACGTCTTTGGCGACTTGACTGTCTCTGAAAAAAAGAGAACAAAATAGAAAAACTGAATATATTCTAGTTCAGGAAGAGCTCATTTGTCTGAGCTCAAGCGAACGCAGCATTTCCTGAGTGGGATGAACGTTTACATTCAGAGGACAGCGTGGTGAGACGACTGATCATAGTGGTGTCCGCCGCGTCCGTCCACAGGTCACCTGACAGGAAGCAGAAACACACACAGATCCACAGGTCACCTGACAGGAAGTAGAAACACAGAACTGCTCCCGGGGGGTTGGGGGGGCGGTGTTCACCTGAGACGTTCACGTTCGTCAGGGTTCTGGCTTTGAGTGATCGTTTGACCGGCCTGGAGCCTCGGCGCCGGACATCCGCCACCTCATTGCTCGTCACGTCCAGCTCCACCTGACGGTGGCGCCGCGACTTGCAGGCCTGAGAGAAGCAGAAACAAACAGGGAGTGATGTGGAGAATTTTTTTTTTTTTAAATTAACTCCAGATCAAACGTTCAGCGCGAGACACAAACCTCTGTGGCGTGTCCGAACGCTTTGGACTTGATGGCGGCGAGGAGTGTGGCTCTGTCAGAACACTGAGGGCACGAAACAGGGAGTTAAAACACACATAGCGCCCCCATTTGGATAAATGTGCTACTACAAATTTAGAGGAACACAAGTGCCTCCCGTTCCAGCACCCCCCCCCCCCAGCAGGGGGCGCTAGATGTTATAACGCCTCAAGCAAAGCCGAGAGTTTCACTCACGTCCTGCTGAGACGACGATCCTTCACCGCTGTCGTCCTCCACATCCTGATCAAACATCAACAACACAGTTAGAAGGTGTTCGCTTGTCTCAGAGGCACCGGCGCCACCTGTGCCCCCGTCCCACCTCTGTGTGCTGCCACTTGTAGAAATCCACCACAGCGTTGCGCAGCTCCGGGATCAGGTTCTTACGGATCAGACTGACGGACGAAGCCGAGTCTGATGTGGAGGAAACGGACGCCTTCATCTTCTCATAGAGCTCATGGACGTTGGACAATTCCTGCAAAACAATAAAGAACACGAGTTCACGCCTCAGGAGTTCACGCCTCACGAGTTCACGCCTCACGAGTTCACGCCTCAGGAGTTCACGCCTCAAGAGTGGAGCCTCCGCTCACCTCCAGCAGCTCCATGCTGACCAGCTCCTGAGGACGAGACGTCCGCTCAATGAAGTCATCGCACAACGCCGACCTCTCCACTTTACGTTTGGACTTGAAGGTCAGCTGGTGGGAGAGGAAGAGGAGGAGGTGGAGATGAAGAGGAGGTAAGTGTGAAGATGAAACTGCAAATAAAGTAGAACCTCAAGATACGAGTTTAATCCGGTATTTCAATCCGTTCCAGCCTGTCAAAAAGCCCCAAACCACCTAAATTGTGAAAAACAACAAATTTTTATCAACCAATAGACATGCAGACTTTACCTGTGTATAATTAATTATATGTAAGTTACGTAAACAATGATAAAGACTGAAAAGAAACACAAGTCAGAACCAGGACCCCCCTCTGGTTCTGGATCGCGTCTCACTTAGAGGACTCACGGCGGAGGGCATCGCCGTGAAGTGGAAGGCTTTGTGGGAGACGAGCTGGCGCAGGATGTAAACCACGTCGTAATGCTGTGCGTCCACGGCGTCCTTCTCCAGCTTCTTCACGTCCCCCCAGTCCTTCAGCGCGACCCGGATCTGCAGCCGCACACAAGAAAAACACTCTAGAAAGTGTTTAGTGTGTGATCAGCCCCCCGTGACCGGGCGTGTCCTCCTCACCTGCTCGGGCGGGGCGGTAGTCTGGCAGTGATACAGGCTGTGCAGCAGGTAAAGCCCCCCCACCCGGACGTGGAAGCTGAACGGAGGCAGGAAGAAGCTGCAGGCAGCGTTCAGGATCAGACGGCTGAACGCTCGAGACTCCCAGGTGGCAGCGCCGCTGGGAAAGAATGACACGGCACGTTACATACAAACACGACTCAGCAACACGTCAATAAAGTTTAAATGTATTCATCAGGACGTCACCGATGAAACGCTAGCAGGATGTTTGATAGTTAACTGTGATGTAGAGCCTTTATGTGAGAATATCTGGTATAAACGGAATAATTAAGCATAATTATGAGAATGAAACGTCAGATAATGAGTAAAAAAACATGAATGTATTTGAAATAGAATAAAATGGTTTCTTTGCTTCTGTGTTGAAGGAATAGATGTCATATTAAATCTGATCATATTTTATAAAATGTCAGTTTCATTACAAATATTCTTTTAAGCCTATATTAACCATCATATTTCAGACTATCATCTTTTCTCTTCCTCCTTTCATGTTTTCTGTGTTTCATTACGATCAGAATGTTATTCCCACTAGAATTAGACTCATAATAAATGATCACTATTATCTGTTTGCAGCCTTTCTGTTCCAGGGTGTATTAAAATAAGAAATTAGAAAACACAGATTAATTAATAAGTTTGATTTAGTTTAGTTTAAACTCACTAGAAGATCTGTGAGAACTTCATTTCCCTCCAAACCGTCTTGAAGGCCTCGAACCGGACCGACCCGGTTTCCTTGAAGCGTTTCAGCAGCTCCTCGCAGTCCGCCTCCGCCTCCGCCCGGTAGAGCTCCATGTTTCCGCCGCTGCCGCGAACCGACGACCGTTAAAATCTATGAACCGAATTTAAAACATCTGAATTAACGAGATAATCATCCTAAAACCAGCTAATAGCGACTCAACCGGGAGGCATTGTTCAGGACGTAAACAAACGACTTCATCCACGAGAGTCGACGGATGTTTGCGTCATCAGTAGGCGTCGCCTTCAGAAACACTTGTGATGCTTTCAGGACCAAAGTTTTGGGATATAATTACAGGAAAAAGATTATCCGTAATATATATTTTTTTAGATTCTCTGTATCTGAACTTAAATTTAATCTGAAATATACATTTATGTTTTAACGATATTTTCTCAATGCATTAAAATATCTCAAGTTATTTTTAATTGTGATCAAATTCCACAATTTCCACCATTGTGAAGCGCAACGCTATTTTATACACTGAATATATTTTCAGGTCTGTGTTAGCCCTTCGACTTGAAAGCACATATCAAAGTCTATTCATTGTGTTTTATTTTCTTTATTTTTGCGTTCTCTTCAAATCAAAACGTTTGATTATAATTTTCAGATTTTAATAGTCGTGTTGTTTCTGAGCTCCACAGGAGTCCCTGAACGCAACAAACCGGATCTGCGTGTCTTACGTCATACGGAAGTAAACACGACTATCTGACGTGGAGCAGCGGATCTTCACGACCAGCGGGACGAACTGGATCATCTGGACCCGAACCCGGCGGTCTGTTGGGTCACCCGTCACCCGAGTCTCGATCTCGACCCGCTTATGGGCTCTGCCAGCGGGTTCTAAACCTCCGGTACCGTTTCCGCCTCTTTAACCGTTCCGCTGCTAGCTTAAAATGGCGCTAGCCGACGAGAGCCGCGCGTTCCCCGGGCTGTCGGACGTGTCGATCTCCGGGGACATCCCGGTGGAGGGGGACATCTCCGTGCCCGTTGCCTCCTCCCTCCGTGACGACGGCTTCTCCACGCTGGACGAGCCGGTGAAGGAGACCATCCTGCGGGACCTGCGGGCCGTGGGGAAGAAGTTCGTCCACGTCCTGTACCCGAAGCGCAGCTCGGCGCTGCTGCGGGACTGGGACCTGTGGGGGCCGCTGCTGCTCTGCGTCACGCTGGCGCTGCTGCTCCAGGGGGGGGCGGCGGACAGCGACGAGCAGGGGGGGCCACAATTCGCAGAGGTCTGATTTTTATGTTAACATTCATGGTGTGAGCCAATCAGATGGCTGTGACGTCATTGAATCCTGTCTGTGCCCCCCCCCCAGGTCTTCGTCATCGTCTGGTTTGGCTCCATCATCATCACGCTGAACTCCAAGCTGCTGGGGGGCACCATCTCCTTCTTCCAGAGCCTGTGCGTGCTGGGCTACTGCATCATGCCGCTGACCGTCGCCATGGCGGTGTGCCGGATTGTCCTGGTGGGGGGCGTGGGGACTGTCAGCTTCGTGGTGCGGCTGGTGGTGGTCACCGCCTCCTTCGGCTGGTCCACCTTCGCCTCCACCGCCTTCTTGGTCGACAGCCAGCCCCCCAACCGCAAGGCTCTGGTGGTGTACCCGGTGTTCCTTTTCTACTTCGTGATTGGCTGGATGGTCCTGACGTTCTCGCCTTCGCAGTAGGCGGGGGGGGGGGGTCCGGGCTCGCCGGGGCAGAGATGGAGGTCAAACTAACATCGTTGGACTTTGACGGCTACAAGCCTTTAAGACATGAAAGTGTTCCTGTTTCGAAGGAAATCAGAAGGTCTTCACACGTAGTAATTCTTGCTCGTCTGATCTTGCGGGGGCTAAATCGTCTCTAAATCGGGGGTTTTGAAGCCTCCTCTTTTCTCCACAGACGTGACGTCTGATGTTTTCACCATAGAGAACGTTCGGGTGGGTGTGGTCGTTGGCTTTCACGTGTTTTGGGGCTGTTTATGTTTTATATTAGATGACAGGGAAATGGGAGCGACCACCGGGGCGTGGTGGGAGGAGGAACCGGAGCATTTCTAGCAGAAGTTTGAAAGCCAGCTGATTAGCTTAGCTTAGCTCAAAGACTGGATGAAGGGAAACAGGTGTCGTCCCTCCCCCCTACAGGTGTTTTTAAGACTCGTGTATAAATGTTCCTCTTCCTGTATCTGGTTATTCACCTAAACACTATTTAGTCGAGTGTAAACCTGCTGGTGATGTGTTAATATGTTCCTCACTGACGCCGTGTCTCGACAGAAGAACACGGCGGGGCAGAACTTCACGTCACACCAAGTAGAGAGATTTCAACACTAAGCTGTAAATACAAAAGAACCAGGAGCAGAAAGAAGAGACAAGTCTGTTTTCTGTTCATCTTCATGTCAAAACCACAGCTGACATGGACACTAAAGCATTCTGGGTAATTCAGAGAGAGCTAACACATGCCATGATTTAATTTCAACTGATTTTTCACTTCCTGCTTCCAACCTGATGACCTTTGATCGACCTGACTAATGTTTTCTCAAATCTCTTCATTTATTCTAGTTTGTCTTCATTTTCATCAATAATTAAAACTAATGAAAAGATGTTTGTGTGCTGATCCTGTTGTCATGGTAACACACACCTGGAGGGGCGTGGAGTAAAAAATATTTCACTGTTTGCTTGTTTGAAATACGTGTCGTCACTGTGTCCATATTTTTATTCGAGATACTAGTCGTCTTTCTGGACAGCACCGCTAGTTGGCGGATGGATACAACATCAGTGAGACCGGATCTCGTTCTTTACCACGTGTTGGCGGATGGATACAACATCAGTGAGACCAGATCTCGTTCTTTACCACGTGTTGGTGGATGGATACAACATCAGTGAGACCGGATCTCGTTCTTTACCACGTGTTGGCGGATGGATACGACATCAGTGAGACCGGATCTCGTTCTTTACCACGTGTTGGCGGATGGATACGACATCAGTGAGACCGGATCTCGTTCTCGTTGGTGTGTTCTCATAATTATTGTGTTTCTTTTCATGCTTTATCCTCGTTTATGTAATTTATAATTAATCCGACACAGTCAACTGCATGTCAATTGGTTGATGAAAATGTTTTTTTTTTATAAAATAGAGGGTTTGGGGGCTTTTTTTACAAGACTGGAACGGATTTAAATGAGTTATTTTAAATGGGGAGATTCGTTTGACTAACTTGAACGAATTAAATCTCGTATTTTAAGGTGTTTCCATTATTTATTTATTTATTTGACCGTTTTTTCGTTAAAGACTCCTCTTTTAAAGCCAGGTCTTACATCCTAGGCGGACAAACCGCTCAGACTAATGTGAACGTGAAACCATCACAAGCGGATATCGCGTTGTCAATAACTGACGTCATCAACGCGCGACGGCTCCACAGCGCCAGCAGCACCTGACGGTACCGTCTGTCCGACGGTTCCGGTCATCTGTAATGAACACAAACCGGGGGGCGGGTGGGGTGTCGTTGTTTGTACCGAATGTTCCCGCGTGACGTCATCTGAGCTTCCGGTTCCCCTGGCGGGCCGATGGAGGAGCTAGCGCGGCTCCCTCCGGAGGTCTGGGTCTACGTGTTCCGCTACCTGAGCCCGGACGAGCGGCACGCGGTGCGGATGTCGTGCCGCTACTTCCGGCGGCTGGTGGACCACCCGTCGCTGTGGCGGGAGCAGGCGGTGGTGCTGTCCGACCTGCGCCGCTACACCTACGGCTTCTGGGACACGCTGCGCGCCCGCAAGCTGACGCGGGTGGCGGTGCGGCACCTGCGGCGGAAGGAGTGGCGGCGGCTCGTCAAGTTCCTCCCGTCCGTCACCGCCATCGTGTTCGTGGACGGGGGGCGGCTGTACAAGGAGAAGTACCTGGACCACCTGTCGCGGCTGCCCGAGCTGCGGGACCTGGGGGTCCGCAACGCCACGTGGGAGGAGTCGATGCTGGGCCGGAAGCTGAGCGAGCAGCTGCGGGAGCGGCTCACGCACCTGAGCGTGTGCAACGTGCGCCTGACCTCCACCGGGGAGTTCATCGGGACCGTGTCCCGCCTGGTCAACCTGCGGTTCCTGCTGTTCCACCAGCAGGGGGAGGGCTACGGGCTGGACACGGTGCGGCCCGTCCCCCGGGGGGTGTTCCACCAGCTGCTGCTCCACCTGAAGAAGCTGAAGCACCTATCCTGGGGGATGAGGGGGGAGCCGGCCGAGCCGCTGCCCGATGACTACCTGAGCCCCCCCGACCCGGAGCAGCCAGGTGAGCCCCCCGTCACCTGTCCGGCAAGGGCTAGTAGGGATTAAATGATTCAGGATTGAGCCTAATCCCAACCTGGCAATCTCAGATTATACAGCAGAGTTCGTGTTACCTCCAGAAAGCAGTGCATTATGGGATGCGCTACAAGAACAATGTGTTCATCCCAACATGACGTTTATACATCCCATAATAACAGAATATACAGTAGAAGCGACGCATGGATTGATTTTAACCAATAATACAATATAAAACCTAAACAAATTGTTCATCTAAATAACTTTATTAATAACGATGTCATAACTGTTTAAGGAAAAAGAAAAAAATTATTTTATAAAATGTTCAAGTCTGGAAGTAATTTAAGAAAAACGTTTAGAAATAAAGACGTAACAGTTTTTGTTTCACTTTTTCTTTTCACTCAATAGTTTTCTTTGCCTTTAATTCATAAATCCTCCTGTGGACACTGAGCCAAGAACCTTCACACACATTCAGTAATATCTGTAGTAGTATCTGTAGTAATACCTGTAGTAATATCTGTAGTAGTATCTGTAGTAATACCTGTAGTAGCATCTGTAGTAATATCTGTAGTAATACCTGTAGTAGTATCTGTAGTAGTATCTGTAGTAATACCTGTAGTAGCATCTGTAGTAATATCTGTAGTAATACCTGTAGTAGTATCTGTAGTAATACCTGTAGTAGTATCTGTAGTAATATCTGTAGTAATACCTGTAGCAGTATCTGTAGTAATACCTGTAGTAGTAGCTGTAGTAATACCTGTAGTAGTATCTGTAGTAATACCTGTAGTAATATCTGTAGTAGTATCTGTAGTAATACCTGTAGTAGCATCTGTAGTAATATCTGTAGTAATACCTGTAGTAGTATCTGTAGTAGTATCTGTAGTAATACCTGTAGTAGCATCTGTAGTAATATCTGTAGTAATACCTGTAGTAGTATCTGTAGTAATATCTGTAGTAATACCTGTAGTAGTATCTGTAGTAATATCTGTAGTAATACCTGTAGCAGTATCTGTAGTAATACCTGTAGTAGTATCTGTAGTAATACCTGTAGTAGTATCTGTAGTAATACCTGTAGTAATACCTGTAGTAGCATCTGTAGTAATATCTGTAGTAATACCTGTAGTAGTATCTGTAGTAATATCTGTAGTAATACCTGTAGTAGTATCTGTAGTAATATCTGTAGCAGTATCTGTAGTAATACCTGTAGTAGTAGCTGTAGTAATACCTGTAGTAGTATCTGTAGTAATACCTGTAGTAATATCTGTAGTAGTATCTGTAGTAATACCTGTAGTAGCATCTGTAGTAATATCTGTAGTAATACCTGTAGTAGTATCTGTAGTAGTATCTGTAGTAATACCTGTAGTAGCATCTGTAGTAATATCTGTAGTAATACCTGTAGTAGTATCTGTAGTAATATCTGTAGTAATACCTGTAGTAGTATCTGTAGTAATATCTGTAGTAATACCTGTAGCAGTATCTGTAGTAATACCTGTAGTAGTATCTGTAGTAATACCTGTAGTAGTATCTGTAGTAATACCTGTAGTAATACCTGTCTCTTTTTCTTCATTGACGTTTTTTATGTAAGAAAACACTCATTGTCACTTATTTTTTCTCCTATTTTTGCATCTTTTTGGAGGCATGGTGATAATCAATCAATCAATCAATCAATCAATCACCCTTTATTAGTCTATCTCTTAATCCCACCATCAGACGTTCCAAAGAAGTTTTAACAGACAGACAAACCCAACAGGACTCTTCTTGTTCTCTGGGGGGTCGAACTAACTCCTCTCTCACTGCAGCTTAAAAGCAGCACACCTGTTGCTGATTGGTCGATTTTAATCAGACAGAATCACACAGGTGAGTCACACAGGTGAACCACACAGGTGAACTACACAGGTGAACTACAGAGGTGAACTACACAGGTGAACTACACAGGTGAACTACAGAGGTGAACTACACAGGTGAACTACAGAGGTGAACTACACAGGTGAATCACACAGGTGAACTACACAGGTGAACTACACAGGTGACTCAGACAGGTGAATCACACAGGTGAATCACACAGGTGAACTACACAGGTGAACTACACAGGTGACTCAGACAGGTGAGACATAATGGAGGTTTCCGTGTTCAAAATTTAAGTGGAGAATTTGAAAATAGTGAATATTTTTGTTGACTGAAGTACCTTTGAAGCTCACGTCCCAGAGACACACGTGTGTCCCTGTCAAAAAAGGAACGCACACAAACCAGAACGCTGTAACTGTCCTCTTTCCTGGGGGGGGCAGCCCGGTACGGCGGTCCGGCGCTGACCAGCCTGGAGCTGGTGGATTACCCAGAAACCATCCTGCCTGAGGACGCCCTGAGGAGCCTGACGTCGCTGCGCTCTCTGACCGTCCGCTACCGCTACATCAGGGAGGGCATCGAGTGTCGCCTCCCGTCCTGGCTCCACCCCCTGCAGCAGCTGGAGACGCTCAGCATCATCGGCGAGTCCATTGGTGTCTGTTACCCGGGTGGGCGGGGCTAGTAGAAACACACGTGAAACGTTTCCTGTCTGTCCTCCCAGGTGGGAACTCCCTCGCCACGTACACCACGACCATCCCGTCGTCCGTCACCCGGCTGACGCTGCGCGTCGCCATCACCCTGAAGGACATGGACTCCGTGGCCCCCAAGGTGCCGGCGCTGGAGCACCTGGACATCGAGCAGAACCGCTCCAGCGGCAGCCTGTGCCGACGCATCCCCATGCTGTTCCCCCAGCTGAGGACGCTCCGGATACGGTAAACACACGGGTCTGATGGGACGGACAAGAAGTCCTCAACATACGAACACCTGTTCAGAGGCTGTTCATAAGTTGAGTTGTTTGTAAATTGTTATCAAATTTCAATCTCTAATCTCCATCGGAAGTCATTTAGATGTCATTACTACTGTAAATACTACAGTAATGTCATTACTACTGTAAATACTACAGTAATGTCATTACTACTGTAAATACTACAGTAATGTCATTACTACTGTAAATACTACAGTAATGTCATTACTACTGTAAATACTATAGTAGCCACAACCCCCGTGGGGGTTGTGGCAGAAAGGAGAATTACAATAGTCGGATATGGTGGTGCACATTTGTTCGTATGTCCGAGTGGTTGTAAGTCAGATGTTCATATCTTGAGGACTACCTGTGTTGGTTTGCGCTCGTCTCTGATTGGCCGCCTCCCTCTCTGTCAGGTTTTTCCGTCGGGAACCGGAGAAGGACCTGCTGAGCCTCCACCGCCTGCGGCACCTGGAGCGCCTGGAGCTGCTGGTGGAGCGCTCCTTCATCCTGAGGGACTACCTGAACGGACACCCCTGGCCCAGCCCCTGCGTCCGGGGGCTGATCGACCAGCTCCGAGAGCTGTCGGAGAACCGCATCACCGTCATCACCACCATGCGCCAGAGAAACCCGCTGAGGGAGTGTGACTGTCTGTGGGAGGGCGACTGAACCATGGAATAAAAAAACAAAAGCATCCAGGGCGTGAGGCCACGGCTGCTGTCGACCCTTTCAAAATAAAAGTACTGAATAGATCATGGAACTATCACAAGTGAGACAGCTGGACTCACTTCAACAGGAAGTGACTTTTTTTTAGCTGGAAGCGCCTCAAAGAGGATCCCCACAGGATGAGCCGTCGATTCTTGGTCGTTGACTTCATCCTGTTTTAAAACGACACATCAGCGACCCTCCGGCGTGACGACAGGAAGTGAAATCAAGGCGGTTGATTCAGAGACGGTTATTCTCCTGTAGGAACAATCATGTCGACGCTGGAGCTGCTGCCGGTTTTTTTATTGCATTTGATGGAATCATGAAACGACTTTGGTGCGTCACGGAATCGTCTGAAAATGTTTTGTGTGTGTGTTTGTTTTTAACGTTGTTGATCCAAGATGACACATTTTGCTTTCTTGAAAAGAAAATTTTAATAATTTTAGCAGATCTTTACGTGTTACAAAAAAAAACTCATTTTTTTGCACTCTGTGGACAAAAGTATTGGGACATGTTTGAACTCTTCAGGATAACCTAGTGGTGGACAAATGTTTGTAGACACCTGTGGGTTCACTGCTTAAGAGGTGTGTCTGAATACTTTTGGCCATTATTGCGTTTTTAAATGTTTTGCACTAAATGCAGAAGTTTAACAACAGATTTTCTTCAGCTTCTCCTGAACTTCACCCATCATGGAAAAATCAGTTTGTATTTATTAGAGTGAAAATTGTTTAGACTCATTACATGTAAAATAAAATGTTTTGAGCATTTTATTCTTTTTAAATCTGGGTAATTCTGTCCTGAAGCTCAAAAAAAAAAAGTCTATAAATGTGAGAATATTTCATGTAAATCATTATTGATTAAAAACGAACCTCCAGTCGTCTTCAGGATGAAGACTCGATGGTTCCCATCTTAGCGTTCGCCCACAGAATCTACTGGGATCTGGTTCTGACCTGTTGACCTCCTTTTTTCTAACTGCTTTTATAAAATATTCTAGTATTTTCCTAAACTGTTAAACACAATTATTCAAATGAAAACATAACGACTCAAAATATTTTAATTTCTGATCAATAAATCCAAAATATAACGCCAGTTCTCTGAACTAAGTTAAACTTGAGTCAGGTTTGATTGACGACTGAACATTAGGTGCCCTTTCATGTGTGGACGTTACCATGACAACATTAATCCTGATTCAAATTCACCCCAGAAAGTCTCTTAATGCTCCTAAATTGTGTGGATTTCTGTAACGGATGAATAAAGTTGAGTTTGATGAACCTTTAAAGGTCGGATTAAACATTAGAGATGGAATATTTAAGTTTCTGCTTCATTTTGTTAAAAAATAAAAGCAAAACGGATTAAATTCGACTAAATCCGGTGTTCATCTTTTCTGTTTTCCGACACAAGAACGTATATGAAATCTGATTTTTATTTTATTTATCAAACTTTCACACTTGTGCTTTACTATTATTATCAGCTGATTTCCCTTCAGTTATTTCAGACCAAACAACCTTGGAAATATTAAAAACTAATGATGTTAAACTTTTGTAAATACTATGTTACTTGGCTTTTTGGCCTTTAAGTTGGCAAAACAACTTTTGGATTCCATGTTCATATTTATTCTTGTAGTTAAACTTAGAAGTTGTTGATTGTGGATGTAGTTAGATCCTCTAAATTTTGTATTGTTTTGTTGTGTGGAACAACTAATAAGGCAGTTTTTGGACTTCACAGGAAGTGAATGAAAATATTTGTGTTTATTAGACAGATACTGATCTCCATGACGACGCTAGTGATGCCTAAGTTCTTCAGAACTCCATCAGGTGTGTGTAGGGTCCGTTGGTGTCCAGCGTCAGCACCTGTCTGTTTCCGTATGTCCCGTGTTTCACCTGCGTCCCGCTGGCGGCCGACGCCACAGCCGTCAGCTCCGCCTCACACAGAGCCACGAAGGAGCCGTAGAGGCGCAGGCCGTCCTCCTTGCTGATGTTGTGGTGGTACTGCATGGCCCTGCCTTTGCACTTCCCCCCCAGCGTGGCCTGAGGGACGATCAGCAGGCTGCCGGGGAGCTCCAGCACCGACACCATCTTCCCCGAGTCGGACTCGGACAGCCTCAGGTTCAGCAGGGTGGACACTGGAGGACGGGAGAGACGGGTTCGCATCTCAAAGTGAGGGGTTTACAGAGGAGGATGCTGAGGTCAAAGGTCGAAAAGGGTTACTGACCCATCTTGGGCAGGATGTCATCTGTGGCTCCTTTGAAGAAGCAGATATAAATCACCGTTCCTCTGTCAATCTGGACACAGAAGTTTAGAGCTCGTCTCTTTATGTACAATAAATATTCTAATGTTCTCCTGAACATGCCTTCCCACTTTCATTATATTTATTTATATAAATACGATTTATATTTATTTATATTATTTTTATTTATATGTGCATTATGATGGGTCTTAAACCTATAAATATTAGGACGCTGGATCCGGTCACACCTGGTCTCACCTGGACGAACTCCGCGTCTGAGGCTTCACCCGCCGGTTTGACCTGCAGCCTGGCCCGCAGACACTGCTGCAGGACCGTCCGGGCCACCGGAGCTCGGCCCTGCTCCGCCATGATCCCGTCTGCCGCTGAAGAAACCGGCCCGGTGTCACCGTCTGGAACGGCGAACTAATTGTGCAAGTTAAAAAAGACAGAAAGTGTGAAATGAACAACAAAGACTCATGCAAAGCACTTCCGGGTGACGTCACACAGAGTTATGCAACGAGACTCCAAGCTGCGCAGCTTTTTTGCATTTTGTGAAGCAAATTTTAATTTGAACAGATAGTTGTATACGAAAAAAACATAGATTGAAGCAAAAATTTACATTTTTGTTTGTTTAATCAGGATAGAAAAATGAAAATACTTTAAAGAAAAAACCCAACTGGGTTTATGTATAGAACGTAAACCTACCTGCGCAGCATTGATGCTCATGAAGCTAGCGAGTCTCGCCTCTAAACAGCTAACATGGCTCACGTCACCTACAGCAGGCTGTCCCGTTTACTGAGAGCGTGTGTGAATAAACCTTCGGTTTTACCACCACATGGACCTGCGTGTTGTCTACAGTTTGTTAGATGTCAGGTAAGTTTATTGTTTCTCTCTGTAAGCACAACAGTTAGACTACAAGCAAGCTACCTAGAGAGAGCTAGCTCCATGTTTACGTCAAGTTAGCAAGAGAGTGAGCGTGATAGCGGAAGTTGTCCTGTGTGTATTCAAAATAAAAGTGACAGCGGTGAAATAAACTCGTTTATTGAAGAAAATTATTATTCTAGGTGTGTATGATTGTATAAATGAAATTTATATAGGCAAAGATACATATTTTAAAAAAAATTCTGTGCGATACTCGGGCACTTTCACTCAATATAATTAAATTTTGAAAGTATGAACCGGAAGTGTAATGTCATTCATGTAAACTGACTAGTATCCTAATCTAAAATCAAAGGGTTTCAAATCGCACGGATATTTTTATTATTTTATTATTTATTATATATTTATTTTAAAAATTGATAGTTTGTGTCGTACGAAAGAAAACCCCCATATTTCGTTTCCTACCACGTTTTAAATAATAATCTTGATTTTCACAGTGACAAAGCAGTTATTGTGTATATGTAACACATTCTTATTTAACGATGAATAAAATAATTTATTGTAGCTTAAATTTACTAGATAATAAATGATTTCCAGTCAGGATGTTGTCCTTCATGCTGTATTCATTGCTGTGTTCCTGCTTGATTATTCCTCAGAGGGCGGTGGACGCCAAAGCCCTGCAGGAGAGACAGAAGCAGCACATGGCCAAAGGCCTCCCCAAGCAGAAGCCCATCGCGGGGGTCAAGCAGGTCATCGTCGTGGCTTCAGGGAAAGGTGGCGTGGGAAAGTCCACCACGGCAGGTAGAACATCCAAAGCAGAAGGAGTTAATTCATTTCATGTGTGATGATGGATCTTCAGTGAGTCTCTGGAAGATGAAAACCTTCTTATCTGTTTCCACAGTGAATTTGGCTCTGGCGTTAATGGCGAACAATCCGGTAAGGATTTTAATGTCACATCCTTTTATTTAGCTTCTTACTGACTTGACAGGCTGATCAGTGATCAATACTCTGGTGATCACTAATATTTCTTCTATTTCCATCTTCTCTCAGTCTACATCCGTCGGTCTGTTGGATGCCGACGTCTACGGTCCATCAATCCCCAAACTGATGAACGTGAAGGGAAACCCGGAGCTCTCTGACAGTACGACACCTTATTTGGTTTGAAATGTAGTTTAGATGTGGATGGATGACGCTGAACTAAGAAGTCATCGTTTCTCTTTCAGACAATCTGATGATTCCTCTCACCAACTATGGAGTTCCTTGGTGAGGAAAACGTTCTCTTCCCCTCTTGTCTGAACGCTTACCTGAAAACAATTTGAATGTGTTGCTCTTCCTCCTCCTCCTCAGCATGTCCATGGGCTTCCTGGTGGAGGACGTGGCCCCCATCGTCTGGAGGGGCCTGATGGTGATGTCAGCCATCGAGAAGCTGCTCAGGCAGGTGAGACCAACCTGAGGCCGACGACGGACGGCGGGAGGAAATAGATTGTAACAGATGGAGGTGTGTGTGTGTGTGTGTGTGTGTGTCTGTGTCTGTGTCTGTGTGTGTGGTTATAGGTGGATTGGGGATCCTTGGACTATCTGGTTGTCGACATGCCTCCTGGAACAGGAGACGTCCAGCTGTCAATCTCACAAAACATCCCAGTAGCAGGTTAGCGACATACACACACACACACACACACACACACACACACATACACACACACACGCACACACACACACACACACACACGTAGTCCAAGAGAGATCCAGTGTTTTAGGTCAGCAAAGCATGAAGATCAGGCTGCTGATGTAAAGCTGTTGTGTCATGTTATAACGTGTTGGGTTTATAACCTGTCCTGTCATGTTATAATGAGTTGTGTTAAAACGTGTTGCAACGTGTTGTGTTGTAACCTGTCGTGTCGTGTTATAACGTGTCATGTTATGTTATAACGTGTTGTGTTATAACGTGTGGTGTTATAACATGTCGTATTGTGTTATAATATGTTGTCATGTTATAAGATGTTGTGTCGTGTTATAACTTGTTGTGTAATAATGTTTTGTGTTATAACCTGTTGTGTACTACTTGTAGTGTTATAACCTGTGTCATGCAGGCGCAGTCATCGTGTCGACACCACAGGACATCGCTCTGCTGGACGCCCGCCGAGGAGCTGAGATGTTCAGGAAAGTCAGTGTCCCGGTGAGAGAACCATCAACCTCCTGAGCTGTGTGTGTGTGTGTGTGTGTGTGTGTGTGTGTGTGTGTGTGTGTG